>NW_027274495.1:0-98609 GCF_030028105.1 Mobula birostris | reverse complement strand
TCAGAATCATGTGGGAAGTTAACCTAAGTTGTTTCCATTAGGTTTGCAGTAAGTGCTTGGGTGTAAAATTGAAATGTATACTATTTGTATTGTCTAAGCATTGCATGCACTGAGATAACAACTTTTTTGTGTTGATGTGTACAGCCATGAAACAACTTTCAAACTACTCATAATCATGTGGAAAGTTGACCTAAGGTGTTTCCATTAGGTTCGCAGTAAGTGCTTTGGTGTAAAATTGAAATGTATACTATTTGTATTGTAAAAGCATTGCATGCACTGAGAAAACAACTTTTTTGTCTTGATGTCCACAGGTATGAAACAACTTTCAGACATCTCAGAATCATATGGGAAGTTAATCTAGTTGTTTCCATTAGGTTTGCAGTAAGTACTTTGGTGTAAAAATTGAAATGTATACTATTTGTATTGTCTAAGCATTACATGCACTGAGATAACAACTTTTTTGTGTTGATGTGTACAGCCATGAATCAACTTTCAAACTACTCATAATCATGTGGGAAGTTAACCTAAGGTGTTTCCATTAGTTTGCAGTAAGTACTTTGGTGTAAAATTGAGATGTATACTACCTTAAAGTCAGAGCATAGTAGTACTGAGAAATTAACTTTTTTGTCTTGATGAACTCAGGTATGAAACAACTTTCAGACATCTCAGAATCATATGGGAAGTTAATCTAAGTTGTTTCCATTAGGTTTGCAGTAAGTACTTTGGTGTAAAATTGAAATGTATACTATTTGTATTGCCTAAGCATTACATGCACTGAGATAACAACTTTTTTGTGTTGATGTGTACAGCCATTAATCAACTTTCAAACTACTCATAATCATGTGGGAAGTTAACCTAAGGTGTTTCCATTAGTTTGCAGTAAGTGCTTTGGAGTGAAATTGAAATGTATACTATTTGTATTGTTTAAGCACTGCATGCACTGAGATAACAACTTTTTTTGTGTTGATGTGTACAGCCATGAAACAACTTTCAAACTACTCATAATCATGTGGAAAGTTAACCTAAAGTGTTTCCATTAGGGTTGCAGTAAGTGCTTTGGTGTAAAATTGAATTGTATACTACTTGTATGTCAAAGCATTCTATTCACTGTGAAATCAACTTTTTTGTCTTTATGTGCACAGGTATGAAACAACTTTCAGACATCTCAAAATCATGTGGGAAGTTAAATTAAAGTGTTTCCATTAGGTTTGCAGTAAGTGCTTTGGAGTAAAATTGAAATGTATACTATTTGTATTGTCTAAGCATTGCAGGCTCTGAGATAACAACTTTTTTCTGTTGATGTGTACAGCCATGAAACAACTTTCAAACTACTCATAATCATGTGGAAAGTTAACCTAAGGTGTTTCCATTAGGTTTGCAGTAAGTGCTGTGGTGTAAAATTGAAATGTGTACTGTTTGTATTGTAAAAGCATTGCTTGAACTGAGAAAACAACTTTTTTGTCTTGATGTGCACAGGTATGAAACAACTTTCAGACATCTCAGAATCATATGAGAAGTTAATCTAAGTTGTTTCCATTAGGTTTGCAGTAAGTACTTTGGTGTAAAATTGAAATGTATACTGTTTGTATTGTCTAAGCATTACATGCACTGAGATAACAACTTTTTTGTGTTGATGTGTACAGCCATCAATCAACTTTCAAACTACTCATAATCATGTGGGAAGTTAACCTAAGGTGTTTCCATTAGTTTGCAGTAAGTTCTTTGGAGTGAAATTGAAATGTATACTATTTGTATTGTTTAAGCACTGCATGCACTGAGATAACAACTTTTTTGTGTTGATGTGTACAGCCATGAAACAACTTTCAAACTACTCATAATCATGTGGAAAGTTAACCTAAAGTGTTTCCAGGGGTTTGCAGTAAGTGCTTTGGTGTAAAATTGAATTGTATACTACTTGTATGTCAAAGCATTCTATTCACTGTGAAATCAACTTTTTTGTCTTTATGTGCACAGGTATGAAACAACTTTCAGACATCTCAGAATCATGTGGGAAGTTAAATTAAAGTGTTTTCTAGAGGTTTGCAGCAAGTGCTTTGGAGTAAAATTGAAATGTATACTATTTGTATTGTCTAAGCATTGCAGGCACTGAGCTAACAACTTTTTTCTGTTGATGTGTACAGCCATGAAACAGCTTTCAAACTACTCATAATCATGTGGGAAGTTCACCTAAGGTGTTTCCATTAGGTTTGCAGTAAGTACTTTGGTGTAAAATTGAAATGTATACTATTTGTATTGTAAAAGCATTGCTTGCACTGAGAAAACAACTTTTTTGTCTTGATGTGCACAGGTATGAAACTACTTTCAGACATCTCAGAATCATGTGGGAAGTTAACCTAAGTTGTTTCCATTAGGTTTGCAGTAAGTGCTTTGGTGTAAAATTGAAATGTATACTATTTGTATTGTCTAAGCATTGCATGCACTGAGATAACAACTTTTTTCTGTTGATGTGTACAGCCATGAAACAACTTTCAAACTACTCATAATCATGTGGAAAGTTAACCTAAAGTGTTTCCATTAGGTTTGCAGTAAGTGCTTTGGTGTAAAATTGAATTGTATACTACTTGTATGTCAAAGCATTCTATTCACTGTGAAATCAACTTTTTTGTCTTTATGTGTACAGGTATGAAACAACTTTCAGACATCTCAGAATCATGTGGGAAGTTAAATTAAAGTGTTTCCATTAGGTTTGCAGTAAGTGCTTTGGGTAATGTAAATGATATACTATTTGTATTGTTATGCTAAGCATTGCAGGCACTGAGCTAACAACTTTTTTCTGTTGATGTGTACAGCCATGAAACAGCTTTCAAACTACTCATAATCATGTGGGAAGTTCACCTAAGGTGTTTCCATTAGGTTTGCAGTAAGTACTTTGGTGTAAAATTGAAATGTATACTATTTGTATTGTAAAAGCATTGCTTGCACTGAGAAAACAACTTTTTTGTCTTGATGTGCACAGGTATGAAACTACTTTCAGACATCTCAGAATCATGTGGGAAGTTAACCTAAGTTGTTTCCATTAGGTTTGCAGTAAGTGCTTTGGTGTAAAATTGAAATGTATACTATTTGTATTGTCTAAGCATTGCATGCACTGAGATAACAACTTTTTTCTGTTGATGTGTACAGCCATGAAACAACTTTCAAACTACTCATAATCATGTGGAAAGTTGACCTAAGGTGTTTCCATTAGGTTCGCAGTAAGTGCTTTGGTGTAAAATTGAAATGTATACTACTTTTATGTCAAAGCATTCTATTCACTGTGAAATCAACTTTTTTGTCTTTATGTGCACAGCCATGAATCAACTTTCAAACTACTCATAATCATGTGGGAAGTTAACCTAAGGTGTTTCCATTAGTTTGCAGTAAGTACTTTGGTGTAAAATTGAGATGTATACTACCTTAAAGTCAGAGCATAGTAGTACTGAGAAATTAACTTTTTTGTCTTGATGAACTGAGGCATGAAACAACTTTAAACCTAGTCATACTCATCTGGGAAGTTAACCAAATCTGTTTGCATTAGGTTTGCAGTCAGGACTTTTGAGTACAATTGAAATGTATACTACTTTTATGTCAAATCATTCTACTCACTGTGAAATCAACTTTTTTGTCTTTATGTGCACAGGTATGAAACAACTTTCAGACATCTCAGAATCATATGGGAAGTTAACTTAAAGTGTTTCCATTAGGTTTGCAGTAAGTGCTTTGGAGTAAAATTGAAATGTATACTATTTGTATATTGTTTAAGCAGTGCATGCACTGAGATAACAACTTTTTTTGTGTTGATGTGTACAGCCATGAAACAACTTTCAAACTACTCATAATCATGTGGAAAGTTAAACTAAAGTGTTTCCATTAGGTTTGCAGTAAGTGCTTTGGTGTAAAATTGAATTGTATACTACTTGTATGTCAAAGCATTCTATTCACTGTGAAATCAACTTTTTTGTCTTTATGTGTACAGGTATGAAACAACTTTCAGACATCTCAGAATCATGTGGGAAGTTAAATTAAAGTGTTTCCATTAGGTTTGCAGTAAGTGCTTTGGAGTAAAATTGAAATGTATACTATTTGTATTGTCTAAGCATTGCAGGCACTGAGCTAACAACTTTTTTCTGTTGATGTGTACAGCCATGAAACAGCTTTCAAACTACTCATAATCATGTGGGAAGTTCACCTAAGGTGTTCTCCATTAGGTTTGCAGTAAGTACTTTGGTGTAAAATTGAAATGTATACTATTTGTATTGTAAAAGCATTGCTTGCACTGAGAAAACAACTTTTTTGTCTTGATGTGCACAGGTATGAAACTACTTTCAGACATCTCAGAATCATGTGGGAAGTTAACCTAAGTTGTTTCCATTAGGTTTGCAGTAAGTGCTTTGGAGTAAAATTGAAATGTATACTATTTGTATTGTTTAAGCAGTGCATGCACTGAGATAACAACTTTTTTCTGTTGATGTGTACAGCCATGAAACAACTTTCAAACTACTCATAATCATGTGGAAAGTTAAACTAAAGTGTTTCCATTAGGGTTGCAGTAAGTGCTTTGGTGTAAAATTGAAATGTATACTACTTTTATGTCAAAGCATTCTATTCACTGTGAAATCAACTTTTTTGTCTTTATGTGCACAGCTATGAAACAACTTTCAGACATCTCAGAATCATGTGGGAAGTTAACCTATGGTGTTTCCTTTAGGTTTGCAGTAAGTGCTTTGGAGTAAAATTGAAATGTATACTATTTGTGTTGTCTAAGCATTGCATGCTCTGAGATAACAACTTTTTTCTGTTGATGTGTACAGCCATGAAACAACTTTCAAACTACTCATAATCATGTGGAAAGTAACCTAAGGTGTTTCCATTAGGTTTGCAGTAAGTGCTGTGGTGTAAAATTGAAATGTGTACTGTTTGTATTGTAAAAGCATTGCATGCACTGAGAAAACAACTTTTTTGTCTTGATGTGCACAGGTATGAAACAACTTTCAGACATCTCAGAATCATGTGGGAAGTTAACCTAAGTTGTTTCCATTAGGTTTGCAGTAAGTGCTTTGGTGTAAAATTGAAATGTATACTACTTTTATGTTAAAGCTTTCTATTCACTGGGAAATCAACTTTTCTGTCTTTATGTGCACAGCTATGAAACAACTTTCAGACATCTCAGAATCATGTGGGAAGTTAACCTAAGTTGTTTCCATTAGGTTTGCAGTAAGTGCTTTGGTGTAAAATTGAAATGTATACTATTTGTATAGTCTAAGCATTGCATGCACTGAGATAACAACTTTTTTGTGTTGATGTGTACAGCCATGAAACAACTTTCAAACTACTCATAATCATGTGGAAAGTTGACATAAGGTGTTTCCATTAGGTTTGCAGTAAGTGCTTTGGTGTAAACTTGAAATGTATACTATTTGTATTGTAAAAGCATTGCATGCACTGAGAAAACAACTTTTTTGTCTTTATGTGCACAGGTATGAAACAACTTTGAGACATCTCAGAATCATATGGGAAGTTAATCTAAGTTGTTTCCATTAGGTTTGCAGTAAGTACTTTGGTGTAAAATTGAAATGTATACTATTTGTATTGTCTAAGCATTGCATGCACTGAGATAACAACTTTTTTCTGTTGATGTGTACAGCCATGAAAACAACTTTCAAACTACTCATAATCATGTGGAAAGTTGACCTAAGGTGTTTCCATTAGGTTCGCAGTAAGTGCTTTGGTGTAAAATTGAAATGTATACTACTTTTATGTCAAAGCATTCTATTCACTGTGAAATCAACTTTTTTTGTCTTTATGTGCACAGCCATGAATCAACTTTCAAACTACTCATAATCATGTGGGAAGTTAACCTAAGGTGTTTCCATTAGTTTGCAGTAAGTACTTTGGTGTAAAATTGAGATGTATACTACCTTAAAGTCAGAGCATAGTAGTACTGAGAAATTAACTTTTTTGTCTTGATGAACTGAGGCATGAAACAACTTTAAACCTAGTCATACTCATCTGGGAAGTTAACCAAATCTGTTTGCATTAGGTTTGCAGTCAGGACTTTTGAGTACAATTGAAATGTATACTACTTTTATGTCAAATCATTCTACTCACTGTGAAATCAACTTTTTTGTCTTTATGTGCACAGGTATGAAACAACTTTCAGACATCTCAGAATCATATGGGAAGTTAACTTAAAGTGTTTTCCATTAGGTTTGCAGTAAGTGCTTTGGAGTAAAATTGAAATGTATACTATTTGTATTGTTTAAGCAGTGCATGCACTGAGATAACAACTTTTTTGTGTTGATGTGTACAGCCATGAAACAACTTTCAAACTACTCATAATCATGTGGAAAGTTAAACTAAAGTGTTTCCATTAGGGTTGCAGTAAGTGCTTTGGTGTAAAATTGAAATGTATACTACTTTTATGTCAAAGCATTCTATTCACTGTGAAATCAACTTTTTTGTCTTTATGTGCACAGCTATGAAACAACTTTCAGACATCTCAGAATCATGTGGGAAGTTAACCTAAGTTGTTTCCATTAGGTTTGCAGTAAGTGCTTGGGTGTAAAATTGAAATGTATACTATTTGTATTGTCTAAGCATTGCATGCACTGAGATAACAACTTTTTTGTGTTGATGTGTACAGCCATGAAACAACTTTCAAACTACTCATAATCATGTGGAAAGTTGACCTAAGGTGTTTCCATTAGGTTCGCAGTAAGTGCTTTGGTGTAAAATTGAAATGTATACTATTTGTATTGTAAAAGCATTGCATGCACTGAGAAAACAACTTTTTGTCTTGATGTCCACAGGTATGAAACAACTTTCAGACATCTCAGAATCATATGGGAAGTTAATCTAGTTGTTTCCATTAGGTTTGCAGTAAGTACTTTGGTGTAAAATTGAAATGTATACTATTTGTATTGTCTAAGCATTACATGCACTGAGATAACAACTTTTTTGTGTTGATGTGTACAGCCATGAATCAACTTTCAAACTACTCATAATCATGTGGGAAGTTAACCTAAGGTGTTTCCATTAGTTTGCAGTAAGTACTTTGGTGTAAAATTGAGATGTATACTACCTTAAAGTCAGAGCATAGTAGTACTGAGAAATTAACTTTTTTGTCTTGATGAACTCAGGTATGAAACAACTTTCAGACATCTCAGAATCATATGGGAAGTTAATCTAAGTTGTTTCCATTAGGTTTGCAGTAAGTACTTTGGTGTAAAATTGAAATGTATACTATTTGTATTGTTTAAGCACTGCATGCACTGAGATAACAACTTTTTTGTGTTGATGTGTACAGCCATGAAACAACTTTCAAACTACTCATAATCATGTGGAAAGTTAACCTAAAGTGTTTCCATTAGGTTTGCAGTAAGTGCTTTGGTGTAAAATTGAATTGTATACTACTTGTATGTCAAAGCATTCTATTCACTGTGAAATCAACTTTTTTGTCTTTATGTGTACAGGTATGAAACAACTTTCAGACATCTCAGAATCATGTGGGAAGTTAAATTAAAGTGTTTCCATTAGGTTTGCAGTAAGTGCTTTGGAGTAAAATTGAAATGTATACTATTTGTATTGTCTAAGCATTGCAGGCACTGAGCTAACAACTTTTTTCTGTTGATGTGTACAGCCATGAAACAGCTTTCAAACTACTCATAATCATGTGGGAAGTTCACCTAAGGTGTTTCCATTAGGTTTGCAGTAAGTACTTTGGTGTAAAATTGAAATGTATACTATTTGTATTGTAAAAGCATTGCTTGCACTGAGAAAACAACTTTTTTGTCTTGATGTGCACAGGTATGAAACTACTTTCAGACATCTCAGAATCATGTGGGAAGTTAACCTAAGTTGTTTCCATTAGGTTTGCAGTAAGTGCTTTGGTGTAAAATTGAAATGTATACTATTTGTATTGTCTAAGCATTGCATGCACTGAGATAACAACTTTTTTCTGTTGATGTGTACAGCCATGAAACAACTTTCAAACTACTCATAATCATGTGGAAAGTTGACCTAAGGTGTTTCCATTAGGTTCGCAGTAAGTGCTTTGGTGTAAAATTGAAATGTATACTACTTTTATGTCAAAGCATTCTATTCACTGTGAAATCAACTTTTTTGTCTTTATGTGCACAGCCATGAATCAACTTTCAAACTACTCATAATCATGTGGGAAGTTAACCTAAGGTGTTTCCATTAGTTTGCAGTAAGTACTTTGGTGTAAAATTGAGATGTATACTACCTTAAAGTCAGAGCATAGTAGTACTGAGAAATTAACTTTTTTGTCTTGATGAACTGAGGCATGAAACAACTTTAAACCTAGTCATACTCATCTGGGAAGTTAACCAAATCTGTTTGCATTAGGTTTGCAGTCAGGACTTTTGAGTACAATTGAAATGTATACTACTTTTATGTCAAATCATTCTACTCACTGTGAAATCAACTTTTTTGTCTTTATGTGCACAGGTATGAAACAACTTTCAGACATCTCAGAATCATATGGGAAGTTAACTTAAAGTGTTTCCATTAGGTTTGCAGTAAGTGCTTTGGAGTAAAATTGAAATGTATACTATTTGTATTGTTTAAGCAGTGCATGCACTGAGATAACAACTTTTTTGTGTTGATGTGTACAGCCATGAAACAACTTTCAAACTACTCATAATCATGTGGAAAGTTAAACTAAAGTGTTTCCATTAGGGTTGCAGTAAGTGCTTTGGTGTAAAATTGAAATGTATACTACTTTTATGTCAAAGCATTCTATTCACTGTGAAATCAACTTTTTTGTCTTTATGTGCACAGCTATGAAACAACTTTCAGACATCTCAGAATCATGTGGGAAGTTAACCTAAGTTGTTTCCATTAGGTTTGCAGTAAGTGCTTGGGTGTAAAATTGAAATGTATACTATTTGTATTGTCTAAGCATTGCATGCACTGAGATAACAACTTTTTTGTGTTGATGTGTACAGCCATGAAACAACTTTCAAACTACTCATAATCATGTGGAAAGTTGACCTAAGGTGTTTCCATTAGGTTCGCAGTAAGTGCTTTGGTGTAAAATTGAAATGTATACTATTTGTATTGTAAAAGCATTGCATGCACTGAGAAAACAACTTTTTTGTCTTGATGTCCACAGGTATGAAACAACTTTCAGACATCTCAGAATCATATGGGAAGTTAATCTAGTTGTTTCCATTAGGTTTGCAGTAAGTACTTTGGTGTAAAATTGAAATGTATACTATTTGTATTGTCTAAGCATTACATGCACTGAGATAACAACTTTTTTGTGTTGATGTGTACAGCCATGAATCAACTTTCAAACTACTCATAATCATGTGGGAAGTTAACCTAAGGTGTTTCCATTAGTTTGCAGTAAGTACTTTGGTGTAAAATTGAGATGTATACTACCTTAAAGTCAGAGCATAGTAGTACTGAGAAATTAACTTTTTTGTCTTGATGAACTCAGGTATGAAACAACTTTCAGACATCTCAGAATCATATGGGAAGTTAATCTAAGTTGTTTCCATTAGGTTTGCAGTAAGTACTTTGGTGTAAAATTGAAATGTATACTATTTGTATTGCCTAAGCATTACATGCACTGAGATAACAACTTTTTTGTGTTGATGTGTACAGCCATTAATCAACTTTCAAACTACTCATAATCATGTGGGAAGTTAACCTAAGGTGTTTCCATTAGTTTGCAGTAAGTGCTTTGGAGTGAAATTGAAATGTATACTATTTGTATTGTTTAAGCACTGCATGCACTGAGATAACAACTTTTTTGTGTTGATGTGTACAGCCATGAAACAACTTTCAAACTACTCATAATCATGTGGAAAGTTAACCTAAAGTGTTTCCATTAGGGTTGCAGTAAGTGCTTTGGTGTAAAATTGAATTGTATACTACTTGTATGTCAAAGCATTCTATTCACTGTGAAATCAACTTTTTTGTCTTTATGTGCACAGGTATGAAACAACTTTCAGACATCTCAAAATCATGTGGGAAGTTAAATTAAAGTGTTTCCATTAGGTTTGCAGTAAGTGCTTTGGAGTAAAATTGAAATGTATACTATTTGTATTGTCTAAGCATTGCAGGCTCTGAGATAACAACTTTTTTCTGTTGATGTGTACAGCCATGAAACAACTTTCAAACTACTCATAATCATGTGGAAAGTTAACCTAAGGTGTTTCCATTAGGTTTGCAGTAAGTGCTGTGGTGTAAAATTGAAATGTGTACTGTTTGTATTGTAAAAGCATTGCTTGAACTGAGAAAACAACTTTTTTGTCTTGATGTGCACAGGTATGAAACAACTTTCAGACATCTCAGAATCATATGAGAAGTTAATCTAAGTTGTTTCCATTAGGTTTGCAGTAAGTACTTTGGTGTAAAATTGAAATGTATACTGTTTGTATTGTCTAAGCATTACATGCACTGAGATAACAACTTTTTTGTGTTGATGTGTACAGCCATCAATCAACTTTCAAACTACTCATAATCATGTGGGAAGTTAACCTAAGGTGTTTCCATTAGTTTGCAGTAAGTTCTTTGGAGTGAAATTGAAATGTATACTATTTGTATTGTTTAAGCACTGCATGCACTGAGATAACAACTTTTTTGTGTTGATGTGTACAGCCATGAAACAACTTTCAAACTACTCATAATCATGTGGAAAGTTAACCTAAAGTGTTTCCAGGGGTTTGCAGTAAGTGCTTTGGTGTAAAATTGAATTGTATACTACTTGTATGTCAAAGCATTCTATTCACTGTGAAATCAACTTTTTTGTCTTTATGTGCACAGGTATGAAACAACTTTCAGACATCTCAGAATCATGTGGGAAGTTAAATTAAAGTGTTTCTATTAGGTTTGCAGCAAGTGCTTTGGAGTAAAATTGAAATGTATACTATTTGTATTGTCTAAGCATTGCAGGCACTGAGCTAACAACTTTTTTCTGTTGATGTGTACAGCCATGAAACAGCTTTCAAACTACTCATAATCATGTGGGAAGTTCACCTAAGGTGTTTCCATTAGGTTTGCAGTAAGTACTTTGGTGTAAAATTGAAATGTATACTATTTGTATTGTAAAAGCATTGCTTGCACTGAGAAAACAACTTTTTTGTCTTGATGTGCACAGGTATGAAACTACTTTCAGACATCTCAGAATCATGTGGGAAGTTAACCTAAGTTGTTTCCATTAGGTTTGCAGTAAGTGCTTTGGTGTAAAATTGAAATGTATACTATTTGTATTGTCTAAGCATTGCATGCACTGAGATAACAACTTTTTTCTGTTGATGTGTACAGCCATGAAACAACTTTCAAACTACTCATAATCATGTGGAAAGTTAACCTAAAGTGTTTCCATTAGGTTTGCAGTAAGTGCTTTGGTGTAAAATTGAATTGTATACTACTTGTATGTCAAAGCATTCTATTCACTGTGAAATCAACTTTTTTGTCTTTATGTGTACAGGTATGAAACAACTTTCAGACATCTCAGAATCATGTGGGAAGTTAAATTAAAGTGTTTCCATTAGGTTTGCAGTAAGTGCTTTGGAGTAAAATTGAAATGTATACTATTTGTATTGTCTAAGCATTGCAGGCACTGAGCTAACAACTTTTTTCTGTTGATGTGTACAGCCATGAAACAGCTTTCAAACTACTCATAATCATGTGGGAAGTTCACCTAAGGTGTTTCCATTAGGTTTGCAGTAAGTACTTTGGTGTAAAATTGAAATGTATACTATTTGTATTGTAAAAGCATTGCTTGCACTGAGAAAACAACTTTTTTGTCTTGATGTGCACAGGTATGAAACTACTTTCAGACATCTCAGAATCATGTGGGAAGTTAACCTAAGTTGTTTCCATTAGGTTTGCAGTAAGTGCTTTGGTGTAAAATTGAAATGTATACTATTTGTATTGTCTAAGCATTGCATGCACTGAGATAACAACTTTTTTCTGTTGATGTGTACAGCCATGAAACAACTTTCAAACTACTCATAATCATGTGGAAAGTTGACCTAAGGTGTTTCCATTAGGTTCGCAGTAAGTGCTTTGGTGTAAAATTGAAATGTATACTACTTTTATGTCAAAGCATTCTATTCACTGTGAAATCAACTTTTTTGTCTTTATGTGCACAGCCATGAATCAACTTTCAAACTACTCATAATCATGTGGGAAGTTAACCTAAGGTGTTTCCATTAGTTTGCAGTAAGTACTTTGGTGTAAAATTGAGATGTATACTACCTTAAAGTCAGAGCATAGTAGTACTGAGAAATTAACTTTTGTGTCTTGATGAACTGAGGCATGAAACAACTTTAAACCTAGTCATACTCATCTGGGAAGTTAACCAAATCTGTTTGCATTAGGTTTGCAGTCAGGACTTTTGAGTACAATTGAAATGTATACTACTTTTATGTCAAATCATTCTACTCACTGTGAAATCAACTTTTTTGTCTTTATGTGCACAGGTATGAAACAACTTTCAGACATCTCAGAATCATATGGGAAGTTAACTTAAAGTGTTTCCATTAGGTTTGCAGTAAGTGCTTTGGAGTAAAATTGAAATGTATACTATTTGTATTGTTTAAGCAGTGCATGCACTGAGATAACAACTTTTTTGTGTTGATGTGTACAGCCATGAAACAACTTTCAAACTACTCATAATCATGTGGAAAGTTAAACTAAAGTGTTTCCATTAGGGTTGCAGTAAGTGCTTTGGTGTAAAATTGAAATGTATACTACTTTTATGTCAAAGCATTCTATTCACTGTGAAATCAACTTTTTTGTCTTTATGTGCACAGCTATGAAACAACTTTCAGACATCTCAGAATCATGTGGGAAGTTAACCTAAGTTGTTTCCATTAGGTTTGCAGTAAGTGCTTGGGTGTAAAATTGAAATGTATACTATTTGTATTGTCTAAGCATTGCATGCACTGAGATAACAACTTTTTTGTGTTGATGTGTACAGCCATGAAACAACTTTCAAACTACTCATAATCATGTGGAAAGTTGACCTAAGGTGTTTCCATTAGGTTCGCAGTAAGTGCTTTGGTGTAAAATTGAAATGTATACTATTTGTATTGTAAAAGCATTGCATGCACTGAGAAAACAACTTTTTTGTCTTGATGTCCACAGGTATGAAACAACTTTCAGACATCTCAGAATCATATGGGAAGTTAATCTAGTTGTTTCCATTAGGTTTGCAGTAAGTACTTTGGTGTAAAATTGAAATGTATACTATTTGTATTGTCTAAGCATTACATGCACTGAGATAACAACTTTTTTGTGTTGATGTGTACAGCCATGAATCAACTTTCAAACTACTCATAATCATGTGGGAAGTTAACCTAAGGTGTTTCCATTAGTTTGCAGTAAGTACTTTGGTGTAAAATTGAGATGTATACTACCTTAAAGTCAGAGCATAGTAGTACTGAGAAATTAACTTTTTTGTCTTGATGAACTCAGGTATGAAACAACTTTCAGACATCTCAGAATCATATGGGAAGTTAATCTAAGTTGTTTCCATTAGGTTTGCAGTAAGTACTTTGGTGTAAAATTGAAATGTATACTATTTGTATTGTTTAAGCACTGCATGCACTGAGATAACAACTTTTTTGTGTTGATGTGTACAGCCATGAAACAACTTTCAAACTACTCATAATCATGTGGAAAGTTAACCTAAAGTGTTTCCATTAGGGTTGCAGTAAGTGCTTTGGTGTAAAATTGAATTGTATACTACTTGTATGTCAAAGCATTCTATTCACTGTGAAATCAACTTTTTTGTCTTTATGTGCACAGGTATGAAACAACTTTCAGACATCTCAAAATCATGTGGGAAGTTAAATTAAAGTGTTTCCATTAGGTTTGCAGTAAGTGCTTTGGTGTAAAATTGAAATGTATACTATTTGTATTGTCTAAGCATTGCATGCACTGAGATAACAACTTTTTTGTGTTGATGTGTACAGCCATGAAACAACTTTCAAACTACTCATAATCATGTGGAAAGTTGACATAAGGTGTTTCCATTAGGTTTGCAGTAAGTGCTTTAGTGTAAACTTGAAATGTATACTATTTGTATTGTAAAAGCATTGCATGCACTGAGAAAACAACTTTTTTGTCTTTATGTGCACAGGTATGAAACAACTTTGAGACATCTCAGAATCATATGGGAAGTTAATCTAAGTTGTTTCCATTAGGTTTGCAGTAAGTACTTTGGTGTAAAATTGAAATGTATACTATTTGTATTGTCTAAGCATTACATGCACTGAGATAACAACTTTTTTGTGTTGATGTGTACAGCCATGAAACAACTTTCAAACTACTCATAATCATGTGGAAAGTTAACCTAAAGTGTTTCCATTAGGTTTGCAGTAAGTGCTTTGGTGTAAAATTGAATTGTATACTACTTGTATGTCAAAGCATTCTATTCACTGTGAAATCAACTTTTTTGTCTTTATGTGTACAGGTATGAAACAACTTTCAGACATCTCAGAATCATGTGGGAAGTTAAATTAAAGTGTTTCCATTAGGTTTGCAGTAAGTGCTTTGGAGTAAAATTGAAATGTATACTATTTGTATTGTCTAAGCATTGCAGGCACTGAGCTAACAACTTTTTTCTGTTGATGTGTACAGCCATGAAACAGCTTTCAAACTACTCATAATCATGTGGGAAGTTCACCTAAGGTGTTTCCATTAGGTTTGCAGTAAGTACTTTGGTGTAAAATTGAAATGTATACTATTTGTATTGTAAAAGCATTGCTTGCACTGAGAAAACAACTTTTTTGTCTTGATGTGCACAGGTATGAAACTACTTTCAGACATCTCAGAATCATGTGGGAAGTTAACCTAAGTTGTTTCCATTAGGTTTGCAGTAAGTGCTTTGGAGTAAAATTGAAATGTATACTATTTGTATTGTTTAAGCAGTGCATGCACTGAGATAACAACTTTTTTCTGTTGATGTGTACAGCCATGAAACAACTTTCAAACTACTCATAATCATGTGGAAAGTTAAACTAAAGTGTTTCCATTAGGGTTGCAGTAAGTGCTTTGGTGTAAAATTGAAATGTATACTACTTTTATGTCAAAGCATTCTATTCACTGTGAAATCAACTTTTTTGTCTTTATGTGCACAGCTATGAAACAACTTTCAGACATCTCAGAATCATGTGGGAAGTTAACCTATGGTGTTTCCTTTAGGTTTGCAGTAAGTGCTTTGGAGTAAAATTGAAATGTATACTATTTGTGTTGTCTAAGCATTGCATGCTCTGAGATAACAACTTTTTTCTGTTGATGTGTACAGCCATGAAACAACTTTCAAACTACTCATAATCATGTGGAAAGTTAACCTAAGGTGTTTCCATTAGGTTTGCAGTAAGTGCTGTGGTGTAAAATTGAAATGTGTACTGTTTGTATTGTAAAAGCATTGCATGCACTGAGAAAACAACTTTTTTGTCTTGATGTGCACAGGTATGAAACAACTTTCAGACATCTCAGAATCATGTGGGAAGTTAACCTAAGTTGTTTCCATTAGGTTTGCAGTAAGTGCTTTGGTGTAAAATTGAAATGTATACTACTTTTATGTTAAAGCTTTCTATTCACTGGGAAATCAACTTTTCTGTCTTTATGTGCACAGCTATGAAACAACTTTCAGACATCTCAGAATCATGTGGGAAGTTAACCTAAGTTGTTTCCATTAGGTTTGCAGTAAGTGCTTTGGTGTAAAATTGAAATGTATACTATTTGTATAGTCTAAGCATTGCATGCACTGAGATAACAACTTTTTTGTGTTGATGTGTACAGCCATGAAACAACTTTCAAACTACTCATAATCATGTGGAAAGTTGACATAAGGTGTTTCCATTAGGTTTGCAGTAAGTGCTTTGGTGTAAACTTGAAATGTATACTATTTGTATTGTAAAAGCATTGCATGCACTGAGAAAACAACTTTTTTGTCTTTATGTGCACAGGTATGAAACAACTTTGAGACATCTCAGAATCATATGGGAAGTTAATCTAAGTTGTTTCCATTAGGTTTGCAGTAAGTACTTTGGTGTAAAATTGAAATGTATACTATTTGTATTGTCTAAGCATTGCATGCACTGAGATAACAACTTTTTTCTGTTGATGTGTACAGCCATGAAACAACTTTCAAACTACTCATAATCATGTGGAAAGTTGACCTAAGGTGTTTCCATTAGGTTCGCAGTAAGTGCTTTGGTGTAAAATTGAAATGTATACTACTTTTATGTCAAAGCATTCTATTCACTGTGAAATCAACTTTTTTGTCTTTATGTGCACAGCCATGAATCAACTTTCAAACTACTCATAATCATGTGGGAAGTTAACCTAAGGTGTTTCCATTAGTTTGCAGTAAGTACTTTGGTGTAAAATTGAGATGTATACTACCTTAAAGTCAGAGCATAGTAGTACTGAGAAATTAACTTTTTTGTCTTGATGAACTGAGGCATGAAACAACTTTAAACCTAGTCATACTCATCTGGGAAGTTAACCAAATCTGTTTGCATTAGGTTTGCAGTCAGGACTTTTGAGTACAATTGAAATGTATACTACTTTTATGTCAAATCATTCTACTCACTGTGAAATCAACTTTTTTGTCTTTATGTGCACAGGTATGAAACAACTTTCAGACATCTCAGAATCATATGGGAAGTTAACTTAAAGTGTTTCCATTAGGTTTGCAGTAAGTGCTTTGGAGTAAAATTGAAATGTATACTATTTGTATTGTTTAAGCAGTGCATGCACTGAGATAACAACTTTTTTGTGTTGATGTGTACAGCCATGAAACAACTTTCAAACTACTCATAATCATGTGGAAAGTTAAACTAAAGTGTTTCCATTAGGGTTGCAGTAAGTGCTTTGGTGTAAAATTGAAATGTATACTACTTTTATGTCAAAGCATTCTATTCACTGTGAAATCAACTTTTTTGTCTTTATGTGCACAGCTATGAAACAACTTTCAGACATCTCAGAATCATGTGGGAAGTTAACCTAAGTTGTTTCCATTAGGTTTGCAGTAAGTGCTTGGGTGTAAAATTGAAATGTATACTATTTGTATTGTCTAAGCATTGCATGCACTGAGATAACAACTTTTTTGTGTTGATGTGTACAGCCATGAAACAACTTTCAAACTACTCATAATCATGTGGAAAGTTGACCTAAGGTGTTTCCATTAGGTTCGCAGTAAGTGCTTTGGTGTAAAATTGAAATGTATACTATTTGTATTGTAAAAGCATTGCATGCACTGAGAAAACAACTTTTTTGTCTTGATGTCCACAGGTATGAAACAACTTTCAGACATCTCAGAATCATATGGGAAGTTAATCTAGTTGTTTCCATTAGGTTTGCAGTAAGTACTTTGGTGTAAAATTGAAATGTATACTATTTGTATTGTCTAAGCATTACATGCACTGAGATAACAACTTTTTTGTGTTGATGTGTACAGCCATGAATCAACTTTCAAACTACTCATAATCATGTGGGAAGTTAACCTAAGGTGTTTCCATTAGTTTGCAGTAAGTACTTTGGTGTAAAATTGAGATGTATACTACCTTAAAGTCAGAGCATAGTAGTACTGAGAAATTAACTTTTTTGTCTTGATGAACTCAGGTATGAAACAACTTTCAGACATCTCAGAATCATATGGGAAGTTAATCTAAGTTGTTTCCATTAGGTTTGCAGTAAGTACTTTGGTGTAAAATTGAAATGTATACTATTTGTATTGTTTAAGCACTGCATGCACTGAGATAACAACTTTTTTGTGTTGATGTGTACAGCCATGAAACAACTTTCAAACTACTCATAATCATGTGGAAAGTTAACCTAAAGTGTTTCCATTAGGGTTGCAGTAAGTGCTTTGGTGTAAAATTGAATTGTATACTACTTGTATGTCAAAGCATTCTATTCACTGTGAAATCAACTTTTTTGTCTTTATGTGCACAGGTATGAAACAACTTTCAGACATCTCAAAATCATGTGGGAAGTTAAATTAAAGTGTTTCCATTAGGTTTGCAGTAAGTGCTTTGGTGTAAAATTGAAATGTATACTATTTGTATTGTCTAAGCATTGCATGCACTGAGATAACAACTTTTTTGTGTTGATGTGTACAGCCATGAAACAACTTTCAAACTACTCATAATCATGTGGAAAGTTGACATAAGGTGTTTCCATTAGGTTTGCAGTAAGTGCTTTAGTGTAAACTTGAAATGTATACTATTTGTATTGTAAAAGCATTGCATGCACTGAGAAAACAACTTTTTTGTCTTTATGTGCACAGGTATGAAACAACTTTGAGACATCTCAGAATCATATGGGAAGTTAATCTAAGTTGTTTCCATTAGGTTTGCAGTAAGTACTTTGGTGTAAAATTGAAATGTATACTATTTGTATTGTCTAAGCATTACATGCACTGAGATAACAACTTTTTTGTGTTGATGTGTACAGCCATGAAACAACTTTCAAACTACTCATAATCATGTGGAAAGTTAACCTAAAGTGTTTCCATTAGGTTTGCAGTAAGTGCTTTGGTGTAAAATTGAATTGTATACTACTTGTATGTCAAAGCATTCTATTCACTGTGAAATCAACTTTTTTGTCTTTATGTGTACAGGTATGAAACAACTTTCAGACATCTCAGAATCATGTGGGAAGTTAAATTAAAGTGTTTCCATTAGGTTTGCAGTAAGTGCTTTGGAGTAAAATTGAAATGTATACTATTTGTATTGTCTAAGCATTGCAGGCACTGAGCTAACAACTTTTTTCTGTTGATGTGTACAGCCATGAAACAGCTTTCAAACTACTCATAATCATGTGGGAAGTTCACCTAAGGTGTTTCCATTAGGTTTGCAGTAAGTACTTTGGTGTAAAATTGAAATGTATACTATTTGTATTGTAAAAGCATTGCTTGCACTGAGAAAACAACTTTTTTGTCTTGATGTGCACAGGTATGAAACTACTTTCAGACATCTCAGAATCATGTGGGAAGTTAACCTAAGTTGTTTCCATTAGGTTTGCAGTAAGTGCTTTGGAGTAAAATTGAAATGTATACTATTTGTATTGTTTAAGCAGTGCATGCACTGAGATAACAACTTTTTTCTGTTGATGTGTACAGCCATGAAACAACTTTCAAACTACTCATAATCATGTGGAAAGTTAAACTAAAGTGTTTCCATTAGGGTTGCAGTAAGTGCTTTGGTGTAAAATTGAAATGTATACTACTTTTATGTCAAAGCATTCTATTCACTGTGAAATCAACTTTTTTGTCTTTATGTGCACAGCTATGAAACAACTTTCAGACATCTCAGAATCATGTGGGAAGTTAACCTATGGTGTTTCCTTTAGGTTTGCAGTAAGTGCTTTGGAGTAAAATTGAAATGTATACTATTTGTGTTGTCTAAGCATTGCATGCTCTGAGATAACAACTT
Source organism: Mobula birostris (assembly GCF_030028105.1). Taxonomy (NCBI): domain Eukaryota; kingdom Metazoa; phylum Chordata; class Chondrichthyes; order Myliobatiformes; family Myliobatidae; genus Mobula; species Mobula birostris. The sequence goes on along the minus strand of NW_027274495.1, from coordinate 79,176 downwards.
TTTTCTGTTGATGTGTACAGCCATGAAACAACTTTCAAACTACTCATAATCATGTGGAAAGTTAACCTAAGGTGTTTCCATTAGGTTTGCAGTAAGTGCTGTGGTGTAAAATTGAAATGTGTACTGTTTGTATTGTAAAAGCATTGCATGCACTGAGAAAACAACTTTTTTGTCTTGATGTGCACAGGTATGAAACAACTTTCAGACATCTCAGAATCATGTGGGAAGTTAACCTAAGTTGTTTCCATTAGGTTTGCAGTAAGTGCTTTGGTGTAAAATTGAAATGTATACTACTTTTATGTTAAAGCTTTCTATTCACTGGGAAATCAACTTTTCTGTCTTTATGTGCACAGCTATGAAACAACTTTCAGACATCTCAGAATCATGTGGGAAGTTAACCTAAGTTGTTTCCATTAGGTTTGCAGTAAGTGCTTTGGTGTAAAATTGAAATGTATACTATTTGTATAGTCTAAGCATTGCATGCACTGAGATAACAACTTTTTTGTGTTGATGTGTACAGCCATGAAACAACTTTCAAACTACTCATAATCATGTGGAAAGTTGACATAAGGTGTTTCCATTAGGTTTGCAGTAAGTGCTTTGGTGTAAACTTGAAATGTATACTATTTGTATTGTAAAAGCATTGCATGCACTGAGAAAACAACTTTTTTGTCTTTATGTGCACAGGTATGAAACAACTTTGAGACATCTCAGAATCATATGGGAAGTTAATCTAAGTTGTTTCCATTAGGTTTGCAGTAAGTACTTTGGTGTAAAATTGAAATGTATACTATTTGTATTGTCTAAGCATTACATGCACTGAGATAACAACTTTTTTGTGTTGATGTGTACAGCCATGAAACAACTTTCAAACTACTCATAATCATGTGGAAAGTTAACCTAAAGTGTTTCCATTAGGTTTGCAGTAAGTGCTTTGGTGTAAAATTGAATTGTATACTACTTGTATGTCAAAGCATTCTATTCACTGTGAAATCAACTTTTTTGTCTTTATGTGTACAGGTATGAAACAACTTTCAGACATCTCAGAATCATGTGGGAAGTTAAATTAAAGTGTTTCCATTAGGTTTGCAGTAAGTGCTTTGGAGTAAAATTGAAATGTATACTATTTGTATTGTCTAAGCATTGCAGGCACTGAGCTAACAACTTTTTTCTGTTGATGTGTACAGCCATGAAACAGCTTTCAAACTACTCATAATCATGTGGGAAGTTCACCTAAGGTGTTTCCATTAGGTTTGCAGTAAGTACTTTGGTGTAAAATTGAAATGTATACTATTTGTATTGTAAAAGCATTGCTTGCACTGAGAAAACAACTTTTTTGTCTTGATGTGCACAGGTATGAAACTACTTTCAGACATCTCAGAATCATGTGGGAAGTTAACCTAAGTTGTTTCCATTAGGTTTGCAGTAAGTGCTTTGGTGTAAAATTGAAATGTATACTATTTGTATTGTCTAAGCATTGCATGCACTGAGATAACAACTTTTTTCTGTTGATGTGTACAGCCATGAAACAACTTTCAAACTACTCATAATCATGTGGAAAGTTGACCTAAGGTGTTTCCATTAGGTTCGCAGTAAGTGCTTTGGTGTAAAATTGAAATGTATACTACTTTTATGTCAAAGCATTCTATTCACTGTGAAATCAACTTTTTTGTCTTTATGTGCACAGCCATGAATCAACTTTCAAACTACTCATAATCATGTGGGAAGTTAACCTAAGGTGTTTCCATTAGTTTGCAGTAAGTACTTTGGTGTAAAATTGAGATGTATACTACCTTAAAGTCAGAGCATAGTAGTACTGAGAAATTAACTTTTTTGTCTTGATGAACTGAGGCATGAAACAACTTTAAACCTAGTCATACTCATCTGGGAAGTTAACCAAATCTGTTTGCATTAGGTTTGCAGTCAGGACTTTTGAGTACAATTGAAATGTATACTACTTTTATGTCAAATCATTCTACTCACTGTGAAATCAACTTTTTTGTCTTTATGTGCACAGGTATGAAACAACTTTCAGACATCTCAGAATCATATGGGAAGTTAACTTAAAGTGTTTCCATTAGGTTTGCAGTAAGTGCTTTGGAGTAAAATTGAAATGTATACTATTTGTATTGTTTAAGCAGTGCATGCACTGAGATAACAACTTTTTTGTGTTGATGTGTACAGCCATGAAACAACTTTCAAACTACTCATAATCATGTGGAAAGTTAAACTAAAGTGTTTCCATTAGGGTTGCAGTAAGTGCTTTGGTGTAAAATTGAAATGTATACTACTTTTATGTCAAAGCATTCTATTCACTGTGAAATCAACTTTTTTGTCTTTATGTGCACAGCTATGAAACAACTTTCAGACATCTCAGAATCATGTGGGAAGTTAACCTAAGTTGTTTCCATTAGGTTTGCAGTAAGTGCTTGGGTGTAAAATTGAAATGTATACTATTTGTATTGTCTAAGCATTGCATGCACTGAGATAACAACTTTTTTGTGTTGATGTGTACAGCCATGAAACAACTTTCAAACTACTCATAATCATGTGGAAAGTTGACCTAAGGTGTTTCCATTAGGTTCGCAGTAAGTGCTTTGGTGTAAAATTGAAATGTATACTATTTGTATTGTAAAAGCATTGCATGCACTGAGAAAACAACTTTTTTGTCTTGATGTCCACAGGTATGAAACAACTTTCAGACATCTCAGAATCATATGGGAAGTTAATCTAGTTGTTTCCATTAGGTTTGCAGTAAGTACTTTGGTGTAAAATTGAAATGTATACTATTTGTATTGTCTAAGCATTACATGCACTGAGATAACAACTTTTTTGTGTTGATGTGTACAGCCATGAATCAACTTTCAAACTACTCATAATCATGTGGGAAGTTAACCTAAGGTGTTTCCATTAGTTTGCAGTAAGTACTTTGGTGTAAAATTGAGATGTATACTACCTTAAAGTCAGAGCATAGTAGTACTGAGAAATTAACTTTTTTGTCTTGATGAACTCAGGTATGAAACAACTTTCAGACATCTCAGAATCATATGGGAAGTTAATCTAAGTTGTTTCCATTAGGTTTGCAGTAAGTACTTTGGTGTAAAATTGAAATGTATACTATTTGTATTGCCTAAGCATTACATGCACTGAGATAACAACTTTTTTGTGTTGATGTGTACAGCCATTAATCAACTTTCAAACTACTCATAATCATGTGGGAAGTTAACCTAAGGTGTTTCCATTAGTTTGCAGTAAGTGCTTTGGAGTGAAATTGAAATGTATACTATTTGTATTGTTTAAGCACTGCATGCACTGAGATAACAACTTTTTTGTGTTGATGTGTACAGCCATGAAACAACTTTCAAACTACTCATAATCATGTGGAAAGTTAACCTAAAGTGTTTCCATTAGGGTTGCAGTAAGTGCTTTGGTGTAAAATTGAATTGTATACTACTTGTATGTCAAAGCATTCTATTCACTGTGAAATCAACTTTTTTGTCTTTATGTGCACAGGTATGAAACAACTTTCAGACATCTCAAAATCATGTGGGAAGTTAAATTAAAGTGTTTCCATTAGGTTTGCAGTAAGTGCTTTGGAGTAAAATTGAAATGTATACTATTTGTATTGTCTAAGCATTGCAGGCTCTGAGATAACAACTTTTTTCTGTTGATGTGTACAGCCATGAAACAACTTTCAAACTACTCATAATCATGTGGAAAGTTAACCTAAGGTGTTTCCATTAGGTTTGCAGTAAGTGCTGTGGTGTAAAATTGAAATGTGTACTGTTTGTATTGTAAAAGCATTGCTTGAACTGAGAAAACAACTTTTTTGTCTTGATGTGCACAGGTATGAAACAACTTTCAGACATCTCAGAATCATATGAGAAGTTAATCTAAGTTGTTTCCATTAGGTTTGCAGTAAGTACTTTGGTGTAAAATTGAAATGTATACTGTTTGTATTGTCTAAGCATTACATGCACTGAGATAACAACTTTTTTGTGTTGATGTGTACAGCCATCAATCAACTTTCAAACTACTCATAATCATGTGGGAAGTTAACCTAAGGTGTTTCCATTAGTTTGCAGTAAGTTCTTTGGAGTGAAATTGAAATGTATACTATTTGTATTGTTTAAGCACTGCATGCACTGAGATAACAACTTTTTTGTGTTGATGTGTACAGCCATGAAACAACTTTCAAACTACTCATAATCATGTGGAAAGTTAACCTAAAGTGTTTCCAGGGGTTTGCAGTAAGTGCTTTGGTGTAAAATTGAATTGTATACTACTTGTATGTCAAAGCATTCTATTCACTGTGAAATCAACTTTTTTGTCTTTATGTGCACAGGTATGAAACAACTTTCAGACATCTCAGAATCATGTGGGAAGTTAAATTAAAGTGTTTCTATTAGGTTTGCAGCAAGTGCTTTGGAGTAAAATTGAAATGTATACTATTTGTATTGTCTAAGCATTGCAGGCACTGAGCTAACAACTTTTTTCTGTTGATGTGTACAGCCATGAAACAGCTTTCAAACTACTCATAATCATGTGGGAAGTTCACCTAAGGTGTTTCCATTAGGTTTGCAGTAAGTACTTTGGTGTAAAATTGAAATGTATACTATTTGTATTGTAAAAGCATTGCTTGCACTGAGAAAACAACTTTTTTGTCTTGATGTGCACAGGTATGAAACTACTTTCAGACATCTCAGAATCATGTGGGAAGTTAACCTAAGTTGTTTCCATTAGGTTTGCAGTAAGTGCTTTGGTGTAAAATTGAAATGTATACTATTTGTATTGTCTAAGCATTGCATGCACTGAGATAACAACTTTTTTCTGTTGATGTGTACAGCCATGAAACAACTTTCAAACTACTCATAATCATGTGGAAAGTTAACCTAAAGTGTTTCCATTAGGTTTGCAGTAAGTGCTTTGGTGTAAAATTGAAATGTATACTACTTTTATGTTAAAGCATTCTATTCACTGGGAAATGAACTTTTTTGTCTTTATGTGCACAGCTATGAAACAACTTTCAGACATCTCAGAATCATGTGGGAAGTTAACCTAAGTTGTTTCCTTTAGGTTTGCAGTAAGTGCTTTGGTGTAAAATTGAAATGTATACTATTTGTATTGTCTAAGCATTGCATGCACTGAGATAACAAGTTTTTTCTGTTGATGTGTACAGCCATGAAACAACTTTCAAACTACTCATAATCATGTGGAAAGTTGACCTAAGGTGTTTCCATTAGGTTCGCAGTAAGTGCTTTGGTGTAAAATTGAAATGTATACTATTTGTATTGTAAAAGCATTGCATGCACTGAGAAAACAACTTTTTTGTCTTGATGTGCACAGGTATGAAACAACTTTCAGACATCTCAGAATCATATGGGAAGTTAATGTAAGTTGTTTCCATTAGGTTTGCAGTAAGTACTTTGGTGTAAAATTGAAATGTATACTATTTGTATTGTCTAAGCATTACATGCACTGAGATAACAACTTTTTTGTGTTGATGTGTACAGCCATGAATCAACTTTCAAACTACTCATAATCATGTGGGAAGTTAACCTAAGGTGTTTCCATTAGTTTGCAGTAAGTAATTTGGTGTAAAATTGAGATGTATACTACCTTAAAGTCAGAGCATAGTAGTACTGAGAAATTAACTTTTTTGTCTTGATGAACTGAGGCATGAAACAACTTTAAACCTAGTCATACTCATCTGGGAAGTTAAACAAATCTGTTTGCATTAGGTTTGCAGTCAGGACTTTTGAGTACAATTGAAATGTATACTACTTTTATGTCAAATCATTCTACTCACTGTGAAATCAACTTTTTTGTCTTTATGTGCACAGGTATGAAACAACTTTCAGACATCTCAGAATCATGTGGGAAGTTAACTTAAAGTGTTTCCATTAGGTTTGCAGTAAGTGCTTTGGAGTAAAGTTGAAATGTATACTATTTGTATTGTTTAAGCAGTGCATGCACTGAGATAACAACTTTTTTGTGTTGATGTGTACAGCCATGAAACAACTTTCAAACTACTCATAATCATGTGGAAAGTTAACCTAAAGTGTTTCCATTAGGTTTGCAGTAAGTGCTTTGGTGTAATATTGAAATGTATACTACTTTTATGTTAAAGCATTCTATTCACTGGGAAATGAACTTTTTTGTCTTTATGTGCACAGCTATGAAACAACTTTCAGACATCTCAGAATCATGTGGGAAGTTAACCTAAGTTGTTTCCATTAGGTTTGCAGTAAGTGCTTGGGTGTAAAATTGAAATGTATACTATTTGTATTGTCTAAGCATTGCATGCACTGAGATAACAACTTTTTTGTGTTGATGTGTACAGCCATGAAACAACTTTCAAACTACTCATAATCATGTGGAAAGTTGACCTAAGGTCTTTCCATTAGGTTCGCAGTAAGTGCTTTGGTGTAAAATTGAAATGTATACTATTTGTATTGTAAAAGCATTGCATGCACTGAGAAAACAACTTTTTTGTCTTGATGTCCACAGGTATGAAACAACTTTCAGACATCTCAGAATCATATGGGAAGTTAATCTAAGTTGTTTCCATTAGGTTTGCAGTAAGTACTTTGGTGTAAAATTGAAATGTATACTATTTGTATTGTCTAAGCATTACATGCACTGATTTAACAACTTTTTTGTGCTGATGTGTACAGCCATGAATCAACTTTCAAACTACTCATAATCATGTGGGAAGTTAACCTAAGGTGTTTCCATTAGTTTGCAGTAAGTACTTTGGTGTAAAATTGAGATGTATACTACCTTAAAGTCAGAGCATAGTAGTACTGAGAAATTAACTTTTTTGTCTTGATGAACTGAGGCATGAAACAACTTTAAACCTAGTCATACTCATCTGGGAAGTTAACCAAATCTGTTTGCATTAGGTTTGCAGTCAGGACTTTTGAGTACAATTGAAATGTATACTACTTTTATGTCAAATCATTCTACTCACTGTGAAATCAACTTTTTTGTCTTTATGTGCACAGGTATGAAACAACTTTCAGACATCTCAGAATCATATGGGAAGTTAACTTAAAGTGTTTCCATTAGGTTTGCAGTAAGTGCTTTGGAGTAAAATTGAAATGTATACTATTTGTATTGTTTAAGCAGTGCATGCACTGAGATAACAACTTTTTTGTGTTGATGTGTACAGCCATGAAACAACTTTCAAACTACTCATAATCATGTGGAAAGTTAAACTAAAGTGTTTCCATTAGGGTTGCAGTAAGTGCTTTGGTGTAAAATTGAAATGTATACTACTTTTATGTCAAAGCATTCTATTCACTGTGAAATCAACTTTTTTGTCTTTATGTGCACAGCTATGAAACAACTTTCAGACATCTCAGAATCATGTGGGAAGTTAACCTATGGTGTTTCCTTTAGGTTTGCAGTAAGTGCTTTGGAGTAAAATTGAAATGTATACTATTTGTGTTGTCTAAGCATTGCATGCTCTGAGATAACAACTTTTTTCTGTTGATGTGTACAGCCATGAAACAACTTTCAAACTACTCATAATCATGTGGAAAGTTAACCTAAGATGTTTCCATTAGGTTTGCAGTAAGTGCTGTGGTGTAAAATTGAAATGTGTACTGTTTGTATTGTAAAAGCATTGCATGCACTGAGAAAACAACTTTTTTGTCTTGATGTGCACAGGTATGAAACAACTTTCAGACATCTCAGAATCATGTGGGAAGTTAACCTAAGTTGTTTCCATTAGGTTTGCAGTAAGTGCTTTGGTGTAAAATTGAAATGTATACTACTTTTATGTTAAAGCTTTCTATTCACTGGGAAATCAACTTTTCTGTCTTTATGTGCACAGCTATGAAACAACTTTCAGACATCTCAGAATCATGTGGGAAGTTAACCTAAGTTGTTTCCATTAGGTTTGCAGTAAGTGCTTTGGTGTAAAATTGAAATGTATACTATTTGTATTGTCTAAGCATTGCATGCACTGAGATAACAACTTTTTTGTGTTGATGTGTACAGCCATGAAACAACTTTCAAACTACTCATAATCATGTGGAAAGTTGACATAAGGTGTTTCCATTAGGTTTGCAGTAAGTGCTTTGGTGTAAACTTGAAATGTATACTATTTGTATTGTAAAAGCATTGCATGCACTGAGAAAACAACTTTTTTGTCTTTATGTGCACAGGTATGAAACAACTTTGAGACATCTCAGAATCATATGGGAAGTTAATCTAAGTTGTTTCCATTAGGTTTGCAGTAAGTACTTTGGTGTAAAATTGAAATGTATACTATTTGTATTGTCTAAGCATTACATGCACTGAGATAACAACTTTTTTGTGTTGATGTGTACAGCCATGAAACAACTTTCAAACTACTCATAATCATGTGGAAAGTTAACCTAAAGTGTTTCCATTAGGTTTGCAGTAAGTGCTTTGGTGTAAAATTGAATTGTATACTACTTGTATGTCAAAGCATTCTATTCACTGTGAAATCAACTTTTTTGTCTTTATGTGTACAGGTATGAAACAACTTTCAGACATCTCAGAATCATGTGGGAAGTTAAATTAAAGTGTTTCCATTAGGTTTGCAGTAAGTGCTTTGGAGTAAAATTGAAATGTATACTATTTGTATTGTCTAAGCATTGCAGGCACTGAGCTAACAACTTTTTTCTGTTGATGTGTACAGCCATGAAACAGCTTTCAAACTACTCATAATCATGTGGGAAGTTCACCTAAGGTGTTTCCATTAGGTTTGCAGTAAGTACTTTGGTGTAAAATTGAAATGTATACTATTTGTATTGTAAAAGCATTGCTTGCACTGAGAAAACAACTTTTTTGTCTTGATGTGCACAGGTATGAAACTACTTTCAGACATCTCAGAATCATGTGGGAAGTTAACCTAAGTTGTTTCCATTAGGTTTGCAGTAAGTGCTTTGGTGTAAAATTGAAATGTATACTATTTGTATTGTCTAAGCATTGCATGCACTGAGATAACAACTTTTTTCTGTTGATGTGTACAGCCATGAAACAACTTTCAAACTACTCATAATCATGTGGAAAGTTGACCTAAGGTGTTTCCATTAGGTTCGCAGTAAGTGCTTTGGTGTAAAATTGAAATGTATACTACTTTTATGTCAAAGCATTCTATTCACTGTGAAATCAACTTTTTTGTCTTTATGTGCACAGCCATGAATCAACTTTCAAACTACTCATAATCATGTGGGAAGTTAACCTAAGGTGTTTCCATTAGTTTGCAGTAAGTACTTTGGTGTAAAATTGAGATGTATACTACCTTAAAGTCAGAGCATAGTAGTACTGAGAAATTAACTTTTTTGTCTTGATGAACTGAGGCATGAAACAACTTTAAACCTAGTCATACTCATCTGGGAAGTTAACCAAATCTGTTTGCATTAGGTTTGCAGTCAGGACTTTTGAGTACAATTGAAATGTATACTACTTTTATGTCAAATCATTCTACTCACTGTGAAATCAACTTTTTTGTCTTTATGTGCACAGGTATGAAACAACTTTCAGACATCTCAGAATCATATGGGAAGTTAACTTAAAGTGTTTCCATTAGGTTTGCAGTAAGTGCTTTGGAGTAAAATTGAAATGTATACTATTTGTATTGTTTAAGCAGTGCATGCACTGAGATAACAACTTTTTTGTGTTGATGTGTACAGCCATGAAACAACTTTCAAACTACTCATAATCATGTGGAAAGTTAAACTAAAGTGTTTCCATTAGGGTTGCAGTAAGTGCTTTGGTGTAAAATTGAAATGTATACTACTTTTATGTCAAAGCATTCTATTCACTGTGAAATCAACTTTTTTGTCTTTATGTGCACAGCTATGAAACAACTTTCAGACATCTCAGAATCATGTGGGAAGTTAACCTAAGTTGTTTCCATTAGGTTTGCAGTAAGTGCTTGGGTGTAAAATTGAAATGTATACTATTTGTATTGTCTAAGCATTGCATGCACTGAGATAACAACTTTTTTGTGTTGATGTGTACAGCCATGAAACAACTTTCAAACTACTCATAATCATGTGGAAAGTTGACCTAAGGTGTTTCCATTAGGTTCGCAGTAAGTGCTTTGGTGTAAAATTGAAATGTATACTATTTGTATTGTAAAAGCATTGCATGCACTGAGAAAACAACTTTTTTGTCTTGATGTCCACAGGTATGAAACAACTTTCAGACATCTCAGAATCATATGGGAAGTTAATCTAGTTGTTTCCATTAGGTTTGCAGTAAGTACTTTGGTGTAAAATTGAAATGTATACTATTTGTATTGTCTAAGCATTACATGCACTGAGATAACAACTTTTTTGTGTTGATGTGTACAGCCATGAATCAACTTTCAAACTACTCATAATCATGTGGGAAGTTAACCTAAGGTGTTTCCATTAGTTTGCAGTAAGTACTTTGGTGTAAAATTGAGATGTATACTACCTTAAAGTCAGAGCATAGTAGTACTGAGAAATTAACTTTTTTGTCTTGATGAACTCAGGTATGAAACAACTTTCAGACATCTCAGAATCATATGGGAAGTTAATCTAAGTTGTTTCCATTAGGTTTGCAGTAAGTACTTTGGTGTAAAATTGAAATGTATACTATTTGTATTGCCTAAGCATTACATGCACTGAGATAACAACTTTTTTGTGTTGATGTGTACAGCCATTAATCAACTTTCAAACTACTCATAATCATGTGGGAAGTTAACCTAAGGTGTTTCCATTAGTTTGCAGTAAGTGCTTTGGAGTGAAATTGAAATGTATACTATTTGTATTGTTTAAGCACTGCATGCACTGAGATAACAACTTTTTTGTGTTGATGTGTACAGCCATGAAACAACTTTCAAACTACTCATAATCATGTGGAAAGTTAACCTAAAGTGTTTCCATTAGGGTTGCAGTAAGTGCTTTGGTGTAAAATTGAATTGTATACTACTTGTATGTCAAAGCATTCTATTCACTGTGAAATCAACTTTTTTGTCTTTATGTGCACAGGTATGAAACAACTTTCAGACATCTCAAAATCATGTGGGAAGTTAAATTAAAGTGTTTCCATTAGGTTTGCAGTAAGTGCTTTGGAGTAAAATTGAAATGTATACTATTTGTATTGTCTAAGCATTGCAGGCTCTGAGATAACAACTTTTTTCTGTTGATGTGTACAGCCATGAAACAACTTTCAAACTACTCATAATCATGTGGAAAGTTAACCTAAGGTGTTTCCATTAGGTTTGCAGTAAGTGCTGTGGTGTAAAATTGAAATGTGTACTGTTTGTATTGTAAAAGCATTGCTTGAACTGAGAAAACAACTTTTTTGTCTTGATGTGCACAGGTATGAAACAACTTTCAGACATCTCAGAATCATATGGGAAGTTAATCTAAGTTGTTTCCATTAGGTTTGCAGTAAGTACTTTGGTGTAAAATTGAAATGTATACTGTTTGTATTGTCTAAGCATTACATGCACTGAGATAACAACTTTTTTGTGTTGATGTGTACAGCCATCAATCAACTTTCAAACTACTCATAATCATGTGGGAAGTTAACCTAAGGTGTTTCCATTAGTTTGCAGTAAGTTCTTTGGAGTGAAATTGAAATGTATACTATTTGTATTGTTTAAGCACTGCATGCACTGAGATAACAACTTTTTTGTGTTGATGTGTACAGCCATGAAACAACTTTCAAACTACTCATAATCATGTGGAAAGTTAACCTAAAGTGTTTCCATTAGGTTTGCAGTAAGTGCTTTGGTGTAAAATTGAATTGTATACTACTTGTATGTCAAAGCATTCTATTCACTGTGAAATCAACTTTTTTGTCTTTATGTGCACAGGTATGAAACAACTTTCAGACATCTCAGAATCATGTGGGAAGTTAAATTAAAGTGTTTCTATTAGGTTTGCAGCAAGTGCTTTGGAGTAAAATTGAAATGTATACTATTTGTATTGTCTAAGCATTGCAGGCACTGAGCTAACAACTTTTTTCTGTTGATGTGTACAGCCATGAAACAGCTTTCAAACTACTCATAATCATGTGGGAAGTTCACCTAAGGTGTTTCCATTAGGTTTGCAGTAAGTACTTTGGTGTAAAATTGAAATGTATACTATTTGTATTGTAAAAGCATTGCTTGCACTGAGAAAACAACTTTTTTGTCTTGATGTGCACAGGTATGAAACTACTTTCAGACATCTCAGAATCATGTGGGAAGTTAACCTAAGTTGTTTCCATCAGGTTTGCAGTAAGTGCTTTGGTGTAAAATTGAAATGTATACTATTTGTATTGTCTAAGCATTGCATGCACTGAGATAACAACTTTTTTCTGTTGATGTGTACAGCCATGAAACAACTTTCAAACTACTCATAATCATGTGGAAAGTTAACCTAAAGTGTTTCCATTAGGTTTGCAGTAAGTGCTTTGGTGTAAAATTGAAATGTATACTACTTTTATGTTAAAGCATTCTATTCACTGGGAAATGAACTTTTTTGTCTTTATGTGCACAGCTATGAAACAACTTTCAGACATCTCAGAATCATGTGGGAAGTTAACCTAAGTTGTTTCCTTTAGGTTTGCAGTAAGTGCTTTGGTGTAAAATTGAAATGTATACTATTTGTATTGTCTAAGCATTGCATGCACTGAGATAACAAGTTTTTTCTGTTGATGTGTACAGCCATGAAACAACTTTCAAACTACTCATAATCATGTGGAAAGTTGACCTAAGGTGTTTCCATTAGGTTCGCAGTAAGTGCTTTGGTGTAAAATTGAAATGTATACTATTTGTATTGTAAAAGCATTGCATGCACTGAGAAAACAACTTTTTTGTCTTGATGTGCACAGGTATGAAACAACTTTCAGACATCTCAGAATCATATGGGAAGTTAATGTAAGTTGTTTCCATTAGGTTTGCAGTAAGTACTTTGGTGTAAAATTGAAATGTATACTATTTGTATTGTCTAAGCATTACATGCACTGAGATAACAACTTTTTTGTGTTGATGTGTACAGCCATGAATCAACTTTCAAACTACTCATAATCATGTGGGAAGTTAACCTAAGGTGTTTCCATTAGTTTGCAGTAAGTAATTTGGTGTAAAATTGAGATGTATACTACCTTAAAGTCAGAGCATAGTAGTACTGAGAAATTAACTTTTTTGTCTTGATGAACTGAGGCATGAAACAACTTTAAACCTAGTCATACTCATCTGGGAAGTTAAACAAATCTGTTTGCATTAGGTTTGCAGTCAGGACTTTTGAGTACAATTGAAATGTATACTACTTTTATGTCAAATCATTCTACTCACTGTGAAATCAACTTTTTTGTCTTTATGTGCACAGGTATGAAACAACTTTCAGACATCTCAGAATCATGTGGGAAGTTAACTTAAAGTGTTTCCATTAGGTTTGCAGTAAGTGCTTTGGAGTAAAGTTGAAATGTATACTATTTGTATTGTTTAAGCAGTGCATGCACTGAGATAACAACTTTTTTGTGTTGATGTGTACAGCCATGAAACAACTTTCAAACTACTCATAATCATGTGGAAAGTTAACCTAAAGTGTTTCCATTAGGTTTGCAGTAAGTGCTTTGGTGTAATATTGAAATGTATACTACTTTTATGTTAAAGCATTCTATTCTCTGGGAAATGAACTTTTTTGTCTTTATGTGCACAGCTATGAAACAACTTTCAGACATCTCAGAATCATGTGGGAAGTTAACCTAAGTTGTTTCCATTAGGTTTGCAGTAAGTGCTTGGGTGTAAAATTGAAATGTATACTATTTGTATTGTCTAAGCATTGCATGCACTGAGATAACAACTTTTTTGTGTTGATGTGTACAGCCATGAAACAACTTTCAAACTACTCATAATCATGTGGAAAGTTGACCTAAGGTCTTTCCATTAGGTTCGCAGTAAGTGCTTTGGTGTAAAATTGAAATGTATACTATTTGTATTGTAAAAGCATTGCATGCACTGAGAAAACAACTTTTTTGTCTTGATGTCCACAGGTATGAAACAACTTTCAGACATCTCAGAATCATATGGGAAGTTAATCTAAGTTGTTTCCATTAGGTTTGCAGTAAGTACTTTGGTGTAAAATTGAAATGTATACTATTTGTATTGTCTAAGCATTACATGCACTGATTTAACAACTTTTTTGTGCTGATGTGTACAGCCATGAATCAACTTTCAAACTACTCATAATCATGTGGGAAGTTAACCTAAGGTGTTTCCATTAGTTTGCAGTAAGTACTTTGGTGTAAAATTGAGATGTATACTACCTTAAAGTCAGAGCATAGTAGTACTGAGAAATTAACTTTTTTGTCTTGATGAACTGAAGCATGAAACAACTTTAAACCTAGTCATACTCATCTGGGAAGTTAACCAAATCTGTTTGCATTAGGTTTGCAGTCAGGACTTTTGAGTACAATTGAAATGTATACTACTTTTATGTCAAATCATTCTACTCACTGTGAAATCAACTTTTTTGTCTTTATGTGCACAGGTATGAAACAACTTTCAGACATCTCAGAATCATATGGGAAGTTAACTTAAAGTGTTTCCATTAGGTTTGCAGTAAGTGCTTTGGAGTAAAATTGAAATGTATACTATTTGTATTGTTTAAGCAGTGCATGCACTGAGATAACAACTTTTTTGTGTTGATGTGTACAGCCATGAAACAACTTTCAAACTACTCATAATCATGTGGAAAGTTAAACTAAAGTGTTTCCATTAGGGTTGCAGTAAGTGCTTTGGTGTAAAATTGAAATGTATACTACTTTTATGTCAAAGCATTCTATTCACTGTGAAATCAACTTTTTTGTCTTTATGTGCACAGCTATGAAACAACTTTCAGACATCTCAGAATCATGTGGGAAGTTAACCTATGGTGTTTCCTTTAGGTTTGCAGTAAGTGCTTTGGAGTAAAATTGAAATGTATACTATTTGTGTTGTCTAAGCATTGCATGCTCTGAGATAACAACTTTTTTCTGTTGATGTGTACAGCCATGAAACAACTTTCAAACTACTCATAATCATGTGGAAAGTTAACCTAAGATGTTTCCATTAGGTTTGCAGTAAGTGCTGTGGTGTAAAATTGAAATGTGTACTGTTTGTATTGTAAAAGCATTGCATGCACTGAGAAAACAACTTTTTTGTCTTGATGTGCACAGGTATGAAACAACTTTCAGACATCTCAGAATCATGTGGGAAGTTAACCTAAGTTGTTTCCATTAGGTTTGCAGTAAGTGCTTTGGTGTAAAATTGAAATGTATACTACTTTTATGTTAAAGCTTTCTATTCACTGGGAAATCAACTTTTCTGTCTTTATGTGCACAGCTATGAAACAACTTTCAGACATCTCAGAATCATGTGGGAAGTTAACCTAAGTTGTTTCCATTAGGTTTGCAGTAAGTGCTTTGGTGTAAAATTGAAATGTATACTATTTGTATTGTCTAAGCATTGCATGCACTGAGATAACAACTTTTTTGTGTTGATGTGTACAGCCATGAAACAACTTTCAAACTACTCATAATCATGTGGAAAGTTGACATAAGGTGTTTCCATTAGGTTTGCAGTAAGTGCTTTGGTGTAAACTTGAAATGTATACTATTTGTATTGTAAAAGCATTGCATGCACTGAGAAAACAACTTTTTTGTCTTTATGTGCACAGGTATGAAACAACTTTGAGACATCTCAGAATCATATGGGAAGTTAATCTAAGTTGTTTCCATTAGGTTTGCAGTAAGTACTTTGGTGTAAAATTGAAATGTATACTATTTGTATTGTCTAAGCATTACATGCACTGAGATAACAACTTTTTTGTGTTGATGTGTACAGCCATCAATCAACTTTCAAACTACTCATAATCATGTGGGAAGTTAACCTAAGGTGTTTCCATTAGTTTGCAGTAAGTTCTTTGGAGTGAAATTGAAATGTATACTATTTGTATTGTTTAAGCACTGCATGCACTGAGATAACAACTTTTTTGTGTTGATGTGTACAGCCATGAAACAACTTTCAAACTACTCATAATCATGTGGAAAGTTAACCTAAAGTGTTTCCATTAGGTTTGCAGTAAGTGCTTTGGTGTAAAATTGAATTGTATACTACTTGTATGTCAAAGCATTCTATTCACTGTGAAATCAACTTTTTTGTCTTTATGTGCACAGGTATGAAACAACTTTCAGACATCTCAGAATCATGTGGGAAGTTAAATTAAAGTGTTTCTATTAGGTTTGCAGCAAGTGCTTTGGAGTAAAATTGAAATGTATACTATTTGTATTGTCTAAGCATTGCAGGCACTGAGCTAACAACTTTTTTCTGTTGATGTGTACAGCCATGAAACAGCTTTCAAACTACTCATAATCATGTGGGAAGTTCACCTAAGGTGTTTCCATTAGGTTTGCAGTAAGTACTTTGGTGTAAAATTGAAATGTATACTATTTGTATTGTAAAAGCATTGCTTGCACTGAGAAAACAACTTTTTTGTCTTGATGTGCACAGGTATGAAACTACTTTCAGACATCTCAGAATCATGTGGGAAGTTAACCTAAGTTGTTTCCATTAGGTTTGCAGTAAGTGCTTTGGTGTAAAATTGAAATGTATACTATTTGTATTGTCTAAGCATTGCATGCACTGAGATAACAACTTTTTTCTGTTGATGTGTACAGCCATGAAACAGCTTTCAAACTACTCATAATCATGTGGGAAGTTCACCTAAGGTGTTTCCATTAGGTTTGCAGTAAGTACTTTGGTGTAAAATTGAAATGTATACTATTTGTATTGTAAAAGCATTGCATGCACTGAGATAACAACTTTTTTCTGTTGATGTGTACAGCCATGAAACAACTTTCAAACTACTCATAATCATGTGGAAAGTTAACCTAAAGTGTTTCCATTAGGTTTGCAGTAAGTGCTTTGGTGTAAAATTGAAATGTATACTACTTTTATGTTAAAGCATTCTATTCACTGGGAAATGAACTTTTTTGTCTTTATGTGCACAGCTATGAAACAACTTTCAGACATCTCAGAATCATGTGGGAAGTTAACCTAAGTTGTTTCCTTTAGGTTTGCAGTAAGTGCTTTGGTGTAAAATTGAAATGTATACTATTTGTATTGTCTAAGCATTGCATGCACTGAGATAACAAGTTTTTTCTGTTGATGTGTACAGCCATGAAACAACTTTCAAACTACTCATAATCATGTGGAAAGTTGACCTAAGGTGTTTCCATTAGGTTCGCAGTAAGTGCTTTGGTGTAAAATTGAAATGTATACTATTTGTATTGTAAAAGCATTGCATGCACTGAGAAAACAACTTTTTTGTCTTGATGTGCACAGGTATGAAACAACTTTCAGACATCTCAGAATCATATGGGAAGTTAATGTAAGTTGTTTCCATTAGGTTTGCAGTAAGTACTTTGGTGTAAAATTGAAATGTATACTATTTGTATTGTCTAAGCATTACATGCACTGAGATAACAACTTTTTTGTGTTGATGTGTACAGCCATGAATCAACTTTCAAACTACTCATAATCATGTGGGAAGTTAACCTAAGGTGTTTCCATTAGTTTGCAGTAAGTAATTTGGTGTAAAATTGAGATGTATACTACCTTAAAGTCAGAGCATAGTAGTACTGAGAAATTAACTTTTTTGTCTTGATGAACTGAGGCATGAAACAACTTTAAACCTAGTCATACTCATCTGGGAAGTTAACCAAATCTGTTTGCATTAGGTTTGCAGTCAGGACTTTTGAGTACAATTGAAATGTATACTACTTTTATGTCAAATCATTCTACTCACTGTGAAATCAACTTTTTTGTCTTTATGTGCACAGGTATGAAACAACTTTCAGACATCTCAGAATCATGTGGGAAGTTAACTTAAAGTGTTTCCATTAGGTTTGCAGTAAGTGCTTTGGAGTAAAGTTGAAATGTATACTATTTGTATTGTTTAAGCAGTGCATGCACTGAGATAACAACTTTTTTGTGTTGATGTGTACAGCCATGAAACAACTTTCAAACTACTCATAATCATGTGGAAAGTTAACCTAAAGTGTTTCCATTAGGTTTGCAGTAAGTGCTTTGGTGTAATATTGAAATGTATACTACTTTTATGTCAAAGCATTCTATTCACTGGGAAATGAACTTTTTTGTCTTTATGTGCACAGCTATGAAACAACTTTCAGACATCTCAGAATCATGTGGGAAGTTAACCTAAGTTGTTTCCATTAGGTTTGCAGTAAGTGCTTGGGTGTAAAATTGAAATGTATACTATTTGTATTGTCTAAGCATTGCATGCACTGAGATAACAACTTTTTTGTGTTGATGTGTACAGCCATGAAACAACTTTCAAACTACTCATAATCATGTGGAAAGTTGACCTAAGGTGTTTCCATTAGGTTCGCAGTAAGTGCTTTGGTGTAAAATTGAAATGTATACTATTTGTATTGTAAAAGCATTGCATGCACTGAGAAAACAACTTTTTTGTCTTGATGTCCACAGGTATGAAACAACTTTCAGACATCTCAGAATCATATGGGAAGTTAATCTAAGTTGTTTCCATTAGGTTTGCAGTAAGTACTTTGGTGTAAAATTGAAATGTATACTATTTGTATTGTCTAAGCATTACATGCACTGAGATAACAACTTTTTTGTGTTGATGTGTACAGCCATGAATCAACTTTCAAACTACTCATAATCATGTGGGAAGTTAACCTAAGGTGTTTCCATTAGTTTGCAGTAAGTACTTTGGTGTAAAATTGAGATGTATACTACCTTAAAGTCAGAGCATAGTAGTACTGAGAAATTAACTTTTTTGTCTTGATGAACTCAGGTATGAAACAACTTTCAGACATCTCAGAATCATATGGGAAGTTAATCTAAGTTGTTTCCATTAGGTTTGCAGTAAGTACTTTGGTGTAAAATTGAAATGTATACTATTTGTATTGCCTAAGCATTACATGCACTGAGATAACAACTTTTTTGTGTTGATGTGTACAGCCATTAATCAACTTTCAAACTACTCATAATCATGTGGGAAGTTAACCTAAGGTGTTTCCATTAGTTTGCAGTAAGTGCTTTGGAGTGAAATTGAAATGTATACTATTTGTATTGTTTAAGCACTGCATGCACTGAGATAACAACTTTTTTGTGTTGATGTGTACAGCCATGAAACAACTTTCAAACTACTCATAATCATGTGGAAAGTTAACCTAAAGTGTTTCCATTAGGTTTGCAGTAAGTGCTTTGGTGTAAAATTGAATTGTATACTACTTGTATGTCAAAGCATTCTATTCACTGTGAAATCAACTTTTTTGTCTTTATGTGCACAGGTATGAAACAACTTTCAGACATCTCAGAATCATGTGGGAAGTTAAATTAAAGTGTTTCTATTAGGTTTGCAGCAAGTGCTTTGGAGTAAAATTGAAATGTATACTATTTGTATTGTCTAAGCATTGCAGGCACTGAGCTAACAACTTTTTTCTGTTGATGTGTACAGCCATGAAACAGCTTTCAAACTACTCATAATCATGTGGGAAGTTCACCTAAGGTGTTTCCATTAGGTTTGCAGTAAGTACTTTGGTGTAAAATTGAAATGTATACTATTTGTATTGTAAAAGCATTGCTTGCACTGAGAAAACAACTTTTTTGTCTTGATGTGCACAGGTATGAAACTACTTTCAGACATCTCAGAATCATGTGGGAAGTTAACCTAAGTTGTTTCCATTAGGTTTGCAGTAAGTGCTTTGGTGTAAAATTGAAATGTATACTATTTGTATTGTCTAAGCATTGCATGCACTGAGATAACAACTTTTTTCTGTTGATGTGTACAGCCATGAAACAACTTTCAAACTACTCATAATCATGTGGAAAGTTAACCTAAAGTGTTTCCATTAGGTTTGCAGTAAGTGCTTTGGTGTAAAATTGAAATGTATACTACTTTTATGTTAAAGCATTCTATTCACTGGGAAATGAACTTTTTTGTCTTTATGTGCACAGCTATGAAACAACTTTCAGACATCTCAGAATCATGTGGGAAGTTAACCTAAGTTGTTTCCTTTAGGTTTGCAGTAAGTGCTTTGGTGTAAAATTGAAATGTATACTATTTGTATTGTCTAAGCATTGCATGCACTGAGATAACAAGTTTTTTCTGTTGATGTGTACAGCCATGAAACAACTTTCAAACTACTCATAATCATGTGGAAAGTTGACCTAAGGTGTTTCCATTAGGTTCGCAGTAAGTGCTTTGGTGTAAAATTGAAATGTATACTATTTGTATTGTAAAAGCATTGCATGCACTGAGAAAACAACTTTTTTGTCTTGATGTGCACAGGTATGAAACAACTTTCAGACATCTCAGAATCATATGGGAAGTTAATGTAAGTTGTTTCCATTAGGTTTGCAGTAAGTACTTTGGTGTAAAATTGAAATGTATACTATTTGTATTGTCTAAGCATTACATGCACTGAGATAACAACTTTTTTGTGTTGATGTGTACAGCCATGAATCAACTTTCAAACTACTCATAATCATGTGGGAAGTTAACCTAAGGTGTTTCCATTAGTTTGCAGTAAGTAATTTGGTGTAAAATTGAGATGTATACTACCTTAAAGTCAGAGCATAGTAGTACTGAAAAATTAACTTTTTTGTCTTGATGAACTGAGGCATGAAACAACTTTAAACCTAGTCATACTCATCTGGGAAGTTAAACAAATCTGTTTGCATTAGGTTTGCAGTCAGGACTTTTGAGTACAATTGAAATGTATACTACTTTTATGTCAAATCATTCTACTCACTGTGAAATCAACTTTTTTGTCTTTATGTGCACAGGTATGAAACAACTTTCAGACATCTCAGAATCATGTGGGAAGTTAACTTAAAGTGTTTCCATTAGGTTTGCAGTAAGTGCTTTGGAGTAAAGTTGAAATGTATACTATTTGTATTGTTTAAGCAGTGCATGCACTGAGATAACAACTTTTTTGTGTTGATGTGTACAGCCATGAAACAACTTTCAAACTACTCATAATCATGTGGAAAGTTAACCTAAAGTGTTTCCATTAGGTTTGCAGTAAGTGCTTTGGTGTAATATTGAAATGTATACTACTTTTATGTTAAAGCATTCTATTCACTGGGAAATGAACTTTTTTGTCTTTATGTGCACAGCTATGAAACAACTTTCAGACATCTCAGAATCATGTGGGAAGTTAACCTAAGTTGTTTCCATTAGGTTTGCAGTAAGTGCTTGGGTGTAAAATTGAAATGTATACTATTTGTATTGTCTAAGCATTGCATGCACTGAGATAACAACTTTTTTGTGTTGATGTGTACAGCCATGAAACAACTTTCAAACTACTCATAATCATGTGGAAAGTTGACCTAAGGTCTTTCCATTAGGTTCGCAGTAAGTGCTTTGGTGTAAAATTGAAATGTATACTATTTGTATTGTAAAAGCATTGCATGCACTGAGAAAACAACTTTTTTGTCTTGATGTCCACAGGTATGAAACAACTTTCAGACATCTCAGAATCATATGGGAAGTTAATCTAAGTTGTTTCCATTAGGTTTGCAGTAAGTACTTTGGTGTAAAATTGAAATGTATACTATTTGTATTGTCTAAGCATTACATGCACTGATTTAACAACTTTTTTGTGCTGATGTGTACAGCCATGAATCAACTTTCAAACTACTCATAATCATGTGGGAAGTTAACCTAAGGTGTTTCCATTAGTTTGCAGTAAGTACTTTGGTGTAAAATTGAGATGTATACTACCTTAAAGTCAGAGCATAGTAGTACTGAGAAATTAACTTTTTTGTCTTGATGAACTGAGGCATGAAACAACTTTAAACCTAGTCATACTCATCTGGGAAGTTAACCAAATCTGTTTGCATTAGGTTTGCAGTCAGGACTTTTGAGTACAATTGAAATGTATACTACTTTTATGTCAAATCATTCTACTCACTGTGAAATCAACTTTTTTGTCTTTATGTGCACAGGTATGAAACAACTTTCAGACATCTCAGAATCATATGGGAAGTTAACTTAAAGTGTTTCCATTAGGTTTGCAGTAAGTGCTTTGGAGTAAAATTGAAATGTATACTATTTGTATTGTTTAAGCAGTGCATGCACTGAGATAACAACTTTTTTGTGTTGATGTGTACAGCCATGAAACAACTTTCAAACTACTCATAATCATGTGGAAAGTTAAACTAAAGTGTTTCCATTAGGGTTGCAGTAAGTGCTTTGGTGTAAAATTGAAATGTATACTACTTTTATGTCAAAGCATTCTATTCACTGTGAAATCAACTTTTTTGTCTTTATGTGCACAGCTATGAAACAACTTTCAGACATCTCAGAATCATGTGGGAAGTTAACCTATGGTGTTTCCTTTAGGTTTGCAGTAAGTGCTTTGGAGTAAAATTGAAATGTATACTATTTGTGTTGTCTAAGCATTGCATGCTCTGAGATAACAACTTTTTTCTGTTGATGTGTACAGCCATGAAACAACTTTCAAACTACTCATAATCATGTGGAAAGTTAACCTAAGATGTTTCCATTAGGTTTGCAGTAAGTGCTGTGGTGTAAAATTGAAATGTGTACTGTTTGTATTGTAAAAGCATTGCATGCACTGAGAAAACAACTTTTTTGTCTTGATGTGCACAGGTATGAAACAACTTTCAGACATCTCAGAATCATGTGGGAAGTTAACCTAAGTTGTTTCCATTAGGTTTGCAGTAAGTGCTTTGGTGTAAAATTGAAATGTATACTATTTGTATTGTCTAAGCATTGCATGCACTGAGATAACAACTTTTTTGTGTTGATGTGTACAGCCATGAAACAACTTTCAAACTACTCATAATCATGTGGAAAGTTGACATAAGGTGTTTCCATTAGGTTTGCAGTAAGTGCTTTGGTGTAAACTTGAAATGTATACTATTTGTATTGTAAAAGCATTGCATGCACTGAGAAAACAACTTTTTTGTCTTTATGTGCACAGGTATGAAACAACTTTGAGACATCTCAGAATCATATGGGAAGTTAATCTAAGTTGTTTCCATTAGGTTTGCAGTAAGTACTTTGGTGTAAAATTGAAATGTATACTATTTGTATTGTCTAAGCATTACATGCACTGAGATAACAACTTTTTTGTGTTGATGTGTACAGCCATCAATCAACTTTCAAACTACTCATAATCATGTGGGAAGTTAACCTAAGGTGTTTCCATTAGTTTGCAGTAAGTTCTTTGGAGTGAAATTGAAATGTATACTATTTGTATTGTTTAAGCACTGCATGCACTGAGATAACAACTTTTTTGTGTTGATGTGTACAGCCATGAAACAACTTTCAAACTACTCATAATCATGTGGAAAGTTAACCTAAAGTGTTTCCATTAGGTTTGCAGTAAGTGCTTTGGTGTAAAATTGAATTGTATACTACTTGTATGTCAAAGCATTCTATTCACTGTGAAATCAACTTTTTTGTCTTTATGTGCACAGGTATGAAACAACTTTCAAACATCTCAGAATCATGTGGGAAGTTAAATTAAAGTGTTTCTATTAGGTTTGCAGCAAGTGCTTTGGAGTAAAATTGAAATGTATACTATTTGTATTGTCTAAGCATTGCAGGCACTGAGCTAACAACTTTTTTCTGTTGATGTGTACAGCCATGAAACAGCTTTCAAACTACTCATAATCATGTGGGAAGTTCACCTAAGGTGTTTCCATTAGGTTTGCAGTAAGTACTTTGGTGTAAAATTGAAATGTATACTATTTGTATTGTAAAAGCATTGCTTGCACTGAGAAAACAACTTTTTTGTCTTGATGTGCACAGGTATGAAACTACTTTCAGACATCTCAGAATCATGTGGGAAGTTAACCTAAGTTGTTTCCATTAGGTTTGCAGTAAGTGCTTTGGTGTAAAATTGAAATGTATACTATTTGTATTGTCTAAGCATTGCATGCACTGAGATAACAACTTTTTTCTGTTGATGTGTACAGCCATGAAACAGCTTTCAAACTACTCATAATCATGTGGGAAGTTCACCTAAGGTGTTTCCATTAGGTTTGCAGTAAGTACTTTGGTGTAAAATTGAAATGTATACTATTTGTATAGTAAAAGCATTGCTTGCACTGAGAAAACAACTTTTTTGTCTTGATGTGCACAGGTATGAAACTACTTTCAGACATCTCAGAATCATGTGGGAAGTTAACCTAAGTTGTTTCCATTAGGTTTGCAGTAAGTGCTTTGGTGTAAAATTGAAATGTATACTATTTGTATTGTCTAAGCATTGCATGCACTGAGATAACAACTTTTTTCTGTTGATGTGTACAGCCATGAAACAACTTTCAAACTACTCATAATCATGTGGAAAGTTAACCTAAAGTGTTTCCATTAGGTTTGCAGTAAGTGCTTTGGTGTAAAATTGAAATGTATACTACTTTTATGTTAAAGCATTCTATTCACTGGGAAATGAACTTTTTTGTCTTTATGTGCACAGCTATGAAACAACTTTCAGACATCTCAGAATCATGTGGGAAGTTAACCTAAGTTGTTTCCTTTAGGTTTGCAGTAAGTGCTTTGGTGTAAAATTGAAATGTATACTATTTGTATTGTCTAAGCATTGCATGCACTGAGATAACAAGTTTTTTCTGTTGATGTGTACAGCCATGAAACAACTTTCAAACTACTCATAATCATGTGGAAAGTTGACCTAAGGTGTTTCCATTAGGTTCGCAGTAAGTGCTTTGGTGTAAAATTGAAATGTATACTATTTGTATTGTAAAAGCATTGCATGCACTGAGAAAACAACTTTTTTGTCTTGATGTGCACAGGTATGAAACAACTTTCAGACATCTCAGAATCATATGGGAAGTTAATGTAAGTTGTTTCCATTAGGTTTGCAGTAAGTACTTTGGTGTAAAATTGAAATGTATACTATTTGTATTGTCTAAGCATTACATGCACTGAGATAACAACTTTTTTGTGTTGATGTGTACAGCCATGAATCAACTTTCAAACTACTCATAATCATGTGGGAAGTTAACCTAAGGTGTTTCCATTAGTTTGCAGTAAGTAATTTGGTGTAAAATTGAGATGTATACTACCTTAAAGTCAGAGCATAGTAGTACTGAGAAATTAACTTTTTTGTCTTGATGAACTGAGGCATGAAACAACTTTAAACCTAGTCATACTCATCTGGGAAGTTAAACAAATCTGTTTGCATTAGGTTTGCAGTCAGGACTTTTGAGTACAATTGAAATGTATACTACTTTTATGTCAAATCATTCTACTCACTGTGAAATCAACTTTTTTGTCTTTATGTGCACAGGTATGAAACAACTTTCAGACATCTCAGAATCATGTGGGAAGTTAACTTAAAGTGTTTCCATTAGGTTTGCAGTAAGTGCTTTGGAGTAAAGTTGAAATGTATACTATTTGTATTGTTTAAGCAGTGCATGCACTGAGATAACAACTTTTTTGTGTTGATGTGTACAGCCATGAAACAACTTTCAAACTACTCATAATCATGTGGAAAGTTAACCTAAAGTGTTTCCATTAGGTTTGCAGTAAGTGCTTTGGTGTAATATTGAAATGTATACTACTTTTATGTTAAAGCATTCTATTCACTGGGAAATGAACTTTTTTGTCTTTATGTGCACAGCTATGAAACAACTTTCAGACATCTCAGAATCATGTGGGAAGTTAACCTAAGTTGTTTCCATTAGGTTTGCAGTAAGTGCTTGGGTGTAAAATTGAAATGTATACTATTTGTATTGTCTAAGCATTGCATGCACTGAGATAACAACTTTTTTGTGTTGATGTGTACAGCCATGAAACAACTTTCAAACTACTCATAATCATGTGGAAAGTTGACCTAAGGTCTTTCCATTAGGTTCGCAGTAAGTGCTTTGGTGTAAAATTGAAATGTATACTATTTGTATTGTAAAAGCATTGCATGCACTGAGAAAACAACTTTTTTGTCTTGATGTCCACAGGTATGAAACAACTTTCAGACATCTCAGAATCATATGGGAAGTTAATCTAAGTTGTTTCCATTAGGTTTGCAGTAAGTACTTTGGTGTAAAATTGAAATGTATACTATTTGTATTGTCTAAGCATTACATGCACTGAGATAACAACTTTTTTGTGCTGATGTGTACAGCCATGAATCAACTTTCAAACTACTCATAATCATGTGGGAAGTTAACCTAAGGTGTTTCCATTAGTTTGCAGTAAGTACTTTGGTGTAAAATTGAGATGTATACTACCTTAAAGTCAGAGCATAGTAGTACTGAGAAATTAACTTTTTTGTCTTGATGAACTGAGGCATGAAACAACTTTAAACCTAGTCATACTCATCTGGGAAGTTAACCAAATCTGTTTGCATTAGGTTTGCAGTCAGGACTTTTGAGTACAATTGAAATGTATACTACTTTTATGTCAAATCATTCTACTCACTGTGAAATCAACTTTTTTGTCTTTATGTGCACAGGTATGAAACAACTTTCAGACATCTCAGAATCATATGGGAAGTTAACTTAAAGTGTTTCCATTTGGTTTGCAGTAAGTGCTTTGGAGTAAAATTGAAATGTATACTATTTGTATTGTTTAAGCAGTGCATGCACTGAGATAACAACTTTTTTGTGTTGATGTGTACAGCCATGAAACAACTTTCAAACTACTCATAATCATGTGGAAAGTTAAACTAAAGTGTTTCCATTAGGGTTGCAGTAAGTGCTTTGGTGTAAAATTGAAATGTATACTACTTTTATGTCAAAGCATTCTATTCACTGTGAAATCAACTTTTTTGTCTTTATGTGCACAGCTATGAAACAACTTTCAGACATCTCAGAATCATGTGGGAAGTTAACCTATGGTGTTTCCTTTAGGTTTGCAGTAAGTGCTTTGGAGTAAAATTGAAATGTATACTATTTGTGTTGTCTAAGCATTGCATGCTCTGAGATAACAACTTTTTTCTGTTGATGTGTACAGCCATGAAACAACTTTCAAACTACTCATAATCATGTGGAAAGTTAACCTAAGATGTTTCCATTAGGTTTGCAGTAAGTGCTGTGGTGTAAAATTGAAATGTGTACTGTTTGTATTGTAAAAGCATTGCATGCACTGAGAAAACAACTTTTTTGTCTTGATGTGCACAGGTATGAAACAACTTTCAGACATCTCAGAATCATGTGGGAAGTTAACCTAAGTTGTTTCCATTAGGTTTGCAGTAAGTGCTTTGGTGTAAAATTGAAATGTATACTACTTTTATGTTAAAGCTTTCTATTCACTGGGAAATCAACTTTTCTGTCTTTATGTGCACAGCTATGAAACAACTTTCAGACATCTCAGAATCATGTGGGAAGTTAACCTAAGTTGTTTCCATTAGGTTTGCAGTAAGTGCTTTGGTGTAAAATTGAAATGTATACTATTTGTATTGTCTAAGCATTGCATGCACTGAGATAACAACTTTTTTGTGTTGATGTGTACAGCCATGAAACAACTTTCAAACTACTCATAATCATGTGGAAAGTTGACATAAGGTGTTTCCATTAGGTTTGCAGTAAGTGCTTTGGTGTAAACTTGAAATGTATACTATTTGTATTGTAAAAGCATTGCATGCACTGAGAAAACAACTTTTTTGTCTTTATGTGCACAGGTATGAAACAACTTTGAGACATCTCAGAATCATATGGGAAGTTAATCTAAGTTGTTTCCATTAGGTTTGCAGTAAGTACTTTGGTGTAAAATTGAAATGTATACTATTTGTATTGTCTAAGCATTACATGCACTGAGATAACAACTTTTTTGTGTTGATGTGTACAGCCATCAATCAACTTTCAAACTACTCATAATCATGTGGGAAGTTAACCTAAGGTGTTTCCATTAGTTTGCAGTAAGTTCTTTGGAGTGAAATTGAAATGTATAGTATTTGTATTGTTTAAGCACTGCATGCACTGAGATAACAACTTTTTTGTGTTGATGTGTACAGCCATGAAACAACTTTCAAACTACTCATAATCATGTGGAAAGTTAACCTAAAGTGTTTCCATTAGGTTTGCAGTAAGTGCTTTGGTGTAAAATTGAATTGTATACTACTTGTATGTCAAATCATTCTACTCACTGTGAAATCAACTTTTTTGTCTTTATGTGCACAGGTATGAAACAACTTTCAGACATCTCAGAATCATGTGGGAAGTTAACTTAAAGTGTTTCCATTAGGTTTGCAGTAAGTGCTTTGGAGTAAAGTTGAAATGTATACTATTTGTATTGTTTAAGCAGTGCATGCACTGAGATAACAACTTTTTTGTGTTGATGTGTACAGCCATGAAACAACTTTCAAACTACTCATAATCATGTGGAAAGTTAACCTAAAGTGTTTCCATTAGGTTTGCAGTAAGTGCTTTGGTGTAATATTGAAATGTATACTACTTTTATGTTAAAGCATTCTATTCACTGGGAAATGAACTTTTTTGTCTTTATGTGCACAGCTATGAAACAACTTTCAGACATCTCAGAATCATGTGGGAAGTTAACCTAAGTTGTTTCCATTAGGTTTGCAGTAAGTGCTTGGGTGTAAAATTGAAATGTATACTATTTGTATTGTCTAAGCATTGCATGCACTGAGATAACAACTTTTTTGTGTTGATGTGTACAGCCATGAAACAACTTTCAAACTACTCATAATCATGTGGAAAGTTGACCTAAGGTCTTTCCATTAGGTTCGCAGTAAGTGCTTTGGTGTAAAATTGAAATGTATACTATTTGTATTGTAAAAGCATTGCATGCACTGAGAAAACAACTTTTTTGTCTTGATGTCCACAGGTATGAAACAACTTTCAGACATCTCAGAATCATATGGGAAGTTAATCTAAGTTGTTTCCATTAGGTTTGCAGTAAGTACTTTGGTGTAAAATTGAAATGTATACTATTTGTATTGTCTAAGCATTACATGCACTGAGATAACAACTTTTTTGTGCTGATGTGTACAGCCATGAATCAACTTTCAAACTACTCATAATCATGTGGGAAGTTAACCTAAGGTGTTTCCATTAGTTTGCAGTAAGTACTTTGGTGTAAAATTGAGATGTATACTACCTTAAAGTCAGAGCATAGTAGTACTGAGAAATTAACTTTTTTGTCTTGATGAACTGAGGCATGAAACAACTTTAAACCTAGTCATACTCATCTGGGAAGTTAACCAAATCTGTTTGCATTAGGTTTGCAGTCAGGACTTTTGAGTACAATTGAAATGTATACTACTTTTATGTCAAATCATTCTACTCACTGTGAAATCAACTTTTTTGTCTTTATGTGCACAGGTATGAAACAACTTTCAGACATCTCAGAATCATATGGGAAGTTAACTTAAAGTGTTTCCATTTGGTTTGCAGTAAGTGCTTTGGAGTAAAATTGAAATGTATACTATTTGTATTGTTTAAGCAGTGCATGCACTGAGATAACAACTTTTTTGTGTTGATGTGTACAGCCATGAAACAACTTTCAAACTACTCATAATCATGTGGAAAGTTAAACTAAAGTGTTTCCATTAGGGTTGCAGTAAGTGCTTTGGTGTAAAATTGAAATGTATACTACTTTTATGTCAAAGCATTCTATTCACTGTGAAATCAACTTTTTTGTCTTTATGTGCACAGCTATGAAACAACTTTCAGACATCTCAGAATCATGTGGGAAGTTAAGCTATGGTGTTTCCTTTAGGTTTGCAGTAAGTGCTTTGGAGTAAAATTGAAATGTATACTATTTGTGTTGTCTAAGCATTGCATGCTCTGAGATAACAACTTTTTTCTGTTGATGTGTACAGCCATGAAACAACTTTCAAACTACTCATAATCATGTGGAAAGTTAACCTAAGATGTTTCCATTAGGTTTGCAGTAAGTGCTGTGGTGTAAAATTGAAATGTGTACTGTTTGTATTGTAAAAGCATTGCATGCACTGAGAAAACAACTTTTTTGTCTTGATGTGCACAGGTATGAAACAACTTTCAGACATCTCAGAATCATGTGGGAAGTTAACCTAAGTTGTTTCCATTAGGTTTGCAGTAAGTGCTTTGGTGTAAAATTGAAATGTATACTACTTTTATGTTAAAGCTTTCTATTCACTGGGAAATCAACTTTTCTGTCTTTATGTGCACAGCTATGAAACAACTTTCAGACATCTCAGAATCATGTGGGAAGTTAACCTAAGTTGTTTCCATTAGGTTTGCAGTAAGTGCTTTGGTGTAAAATTGAAATGTATACTATTTGTATTGTCTAAGCATTGCATGCACTGAGATAACAACTTTTTTGTGTTGATGTGTACAGCCATGAAACAACTTTCAAACTACTCATAATCATGTGGAAAGTTGACATAAGGTGTTTCCATTAGGTTTGCAGTAAGTGCTTTGGTGTAAACTTGAAATGTATACTATTTGTATTGTAAAAGCATTGCATGCACTGAGAAAACAACTTTTTTGTCTTTATGTGCACAGGTATGAAACAACTTTGAGACATCTCAGAATCATATGGGAAGTTAATCTAAGTTGTTTCCATTAGGTTTGCAGTAAGTACTTTGGTGTAAAATTGAAATGTATACTATTTGTATTGTCTAAGCATTACATGCACTGAGATAACAACTTTTTTGTGTTGATGTGTACAGCCATCAATCAACTTTCAAACTACTCATAATCATGTGGGAAGTTAACCTAAGGTGTTTCCATTAGTTTGCAGTAAGTTCTTTGGAGTGAAATTGAAATGTATACTATTTGTATTGTTTAAGCACTGCATGCACTGAGATAACAACTTTTTTGTGTTGATGTGTACAGCCATGAAACAACTTTCAAACTACTCATAATCATGTGGAAAGTTAACCTAAAGTGTTTCCATTAGGTTTGCAGTAAGTGCTTTGGTGTAAAATTGAATTGTATACTACTTGTATGTCAAAGCATTCTATTCACTGTGAAATCAACTTTTTTGTCTTTATGTGCACAGGTATGAAACAACTTTCAGACATCTCAGAATCATGTGGGAAGTTAAATTAAAGTGTTTCTATTAGGTTTGCAGCAAGTGCTTTGGAGTAAAATTGAAATGTATACTATTTGTATTGTCTAAGCATTGCAGGCACTGAGCTAACAACTTTTTTCTGTTGATGTGTACAGCCATGAAACAGCTTTCAAACTACTCATAATCATGTGGGAAGTTCACCTAAGGTGTTTCCATTAGGTTTGCAGTAAGTACTTTGGTGTAAAATTGAAATGTATACTATTTGTATTGTAAAAGCATTGCTTGCACTGAGAAAACAACTTTTTTGTCTTGATGTGCACAGGTATGAAACTACTTTCAGACATCTCAGAATCATGTGGGAAGTTAACCTAAGTTGTTTCCATTAGGTTTGCAGTAAGTGCTTTGGTGTAAAATTGAAATGTATACTATTTGTATTGTCTAAGCATTGCATGCACTGAGATAACAACTTTTTTCTGTTGATGTGTACAGCCATGAAACAACTTTCAAACTACTCATAATCATGTGGAAAGTTAACCTAAAGTGTTTCCATTAGGTTTGCAGTAAGTGCTTTGGTGTAAAATTGAAATGTATACTATTTGTATTGTAAAAGCATTGCATGCACTGAGAAAACAACTTTTTTGTCTTGATGTGCACAGGTATGAAACAACTTTCAGACATCTCAGAATCATATGGGAAGTTAATGTAAGTTGTTTCCATTAGGTTTGCAGTAAGTACTTTGGTGTAAAATTGAAATGTATACTATTTGTATTGTCTAAGCATTACATGCACTGAGATAACAACTTTTTTGTGTTGATGTGTACAGCCATGAATCAACTTTCAAACTACTCATAATCATGTGGGAAGTTAACCTAAGGTGTTTCCATTAGTTTGCAGTAAGTAATTTGGTGTAAAATTGAGATGTATACTACCTTAAAGTCAGAGCATAGTAGTACTGAGAAATTAACTTTTTTGTCTTGATGAACTGAGGCATGAAACAACTTTAAACCTAGTCATACTCATCTGGGAAGTTAAACAAATCTGTTTGCATTAGGTTTGCAGTCAGGACTTTTGAGTACAATTGAAATGTATACTACTTTTATGTCAAATCATTCTACTCACTGTGAAATCAACTTTTTTGTCTTTATGTGCACAGGTATGAAACAACTTTCAGACATCTCAGAATCATGTGGGAAGTTAACTTAAAGTGTTTCCATTAGGTTTGCAGTAAGTGCTTTGGAGTAAAGTTGAAATGTATACTATTTGTATTGTTTAAGCAGTGCATGCACTGAGATAACAACTTTTTTGTGTTGATGTGTACAGCCATGAAACAACTTTCAAACTACTCATAATCATGTGGAAAGTTAACCTAAAGTGTTTCCATTAGGTTTGCAGTAAGTGCTTTGGTGTAATATTGAAATGTATACTACTTTTATGTTAAAGCATTCTATTCACTGGGAAATGAACTTTTTTGTCTTTATGTGCACAGCTATGAAACAACTTTCAGACATCTCAGAATCATGTGGGAAGTTAACCTAAGTTGTTTCCATTAGGTTTGCAGTAAGTGCTTGGGTGTAAAATTGAAATGTATACTATTTGTATTGTCTAAGCATTGCATGCACTGAGATAACAACTTTTTTGTGTTGATGTGTACAGCCATGAAACAACTTTCAAACTACTCATAATCATGTGGAAAGTTGACCTAAGGTCTTTCCATTAGGTTCGCAGTAAGTGCTTTGGTGTAAAATTGAAATGTATACTATTTGTATTGTAAAAGCATTGCATGCACTGAGAAAACAACTTTTTTGTCTTGATGTCCACAGGTATGAAACAACTTTCAGACATCTCAGAATCATATGGGAAGTTAATCTAAGTTGTTTCCATTAGGTTTGCAGTAAGTACTTTGGTGTAAAATTGAAATGTATACTATTTGTATTGTCTAAGCATTACATGCACTGAGATAACAACTTTTTTGTGCTGATGTGTACAGCCATGAATCAACTTTCAAACTACTCATAATCATGTGGGAAGTTAACCTAAGGTGTTTCCATTAGTTTGCAGTAAGTACTTTGGTGTAAAATTGAGATGTATACTACCTTAAAGTCAGAGCATAGTAGTACTGAGAAATTAACTTTTTTGTCTTGATGAACTGAGGCATGAAACAACTTTAAACCTAGTCATACTCATCTGGGAAGTTAACCAAATCTGTTTGCATTAGGTTTGCAGTCAGGACTTTTGAGTACAATTGAAATGTATACTACTTTTATGTCAAATCATTCTACTCACTGTGAAATCAACTTTTTTGTCTTTATGTGCACAGGTATGAAACAACTTTCAGACATCTCAGAATCATATGGGAAGTTAACTTAAAGTGTTTCCATTAGGTTTGCAGTAAGTGCTTTGGAGTAAAATTGAAATGTATACTATTTGTATTGTTTAAGCAGTGCATGCACTGAGATAACAACTTTTTTGTGTTGATGTGTACAGCCATGAAACAACTTTCAAACTACTCATAATCATGTGGAAAGTTAAACTAAAGTGTTTCCATTAGGGTTGCAGTAAGTGCTTTGGTGTAAAATTGAAATGTATACTACTTTTATGTCAAAGCATTCTATTCACTGTGAAATCAACTTTTTTGTCTTTATGTGCACAGCTATGAAACAACTTTCAGACATCTCAGAATCATGTGGGAAGTTAACCTATGGTGTTTCCTTTAGGTTTGCAGTAAGTGCTTTGGAGTAAAATTGAAATGTATACTATTTGTGTTGTCTAAGCATTGCATGCTCTGAGATAACAACTTTTTTCTGTTGATGTGTACAGCCATGAAACAACTTTCAAACTACTCATAATCATGTGGAAAGTTAACCTAAGATGTTTCCATTAGGTTTGCAGTAAGTGCTGTGGTGTAAAATTGAAATGTGTACTGTTTGTATTGTAAAAGCATTGCATGCACTGAGAAAACAACTTTTTTGTCTTGATGTGCACAGGTATGAAACAACTTTCAGACATCTCAGAATCATGTGGGAAGTTAACCTAAGTTGTTTCCATTAGGTTTGCAGTAAGTGCTTTGGTGTAAAATTGAAATGTATACTACTTTTATGTTAAAGCTTTCTATTCACTGGGAAATCAACTTTTCTGTCTTTATGTGCACAGCTATGAAACAACTTTCAGACATCTCAGAATCATGTGGGAAGTTAACCTAAGTTGTTTCCATTAGGTTTGCAGTAAGTGCTTTGGTGTAAAATTGAAATGTATACTATTTGTATTGTCTAAGCATTGCATGCACTGAGATAACAACTTTTTTGTGTTGATGTGTACAGCCATGAAACAACTTTCAAACTACTCATAATCATGTGGAAAGTTGACATAAGTTGTTTCCATTAGGTTTGCAGTAAGTGCTTTGGTGTAAACTTGAAATGTATACTATTTGTATTGTAAAAGCATTGCATGCACTGAGAAAACAACTTTTTTGTCTTTATGTGCACAGGTATGAAACAACTTTGAGACATCTCAGAATCATATGGGAAGTTAATCTAAGTTGTTTCCATTAGGTTTGCAGTAAGTACTTTGGTGTAAAATTGAAATGTATACTATTTGTATTGTCTAAGCATTACATGCACTGAGATAACAACTTTTTTGTGTTGATGTGTACAGCCATGAAACAACTTTCAAACTACTCATAATCATGTGGAAAGTTAACCTAAAGTGTTTCCATTAGGTTTGCAGTAAGTGCTTTGGTGTAAAATTGAATTGTATACTACTTGTATGTCAAAGCATTCTATTCACTGTGAAATCAACTTTTTTGTCTTTATGTGCACAGGTATGAAACAACTTTCAGACATCTCAGAATCATGTGGGAAGTTAAATTAAAGTGTTTCCATTAGGTTTGCAGTAAGTGCTTTGGAGTAAAATTGAAATGTATACTATTTGTATTGTCTAAGCATTGCAGGCACTGAGCTAACAACTTTTTTCTGTTGATGTGTACAGCCATGAAACAGCTTTCAAACTACTCATAATCATGTGGGAAGTTCACCTAAGGTGTTTCCATTAGGTTTGCAGTAAGTACTTTGGTGTAAAATTGAAATGTATACTATTTGTATTGTAAAAGCATTGCTTGCACTGAGAAAACAACTTTTTTGTCTTGATGTGCACAGGTATGAAACTACTTTCAGACATCTCAGAATCATGTGGGAAGTTAACCTAAGTTGTTTCCATTAGGTTTGCAGTAAGTGCTTTGGTGTAAAATTGAAATGTATACTATTTGTATTGTCTAAGCATTGCATGCACTGAGATAACAACTTTTTTCTGTTGATGTGTACAGCCATGAAACAACTTTCAAACTACTCATAATCATGTGGAAAGTTAACCTAAAGTGTTTCCATTAGGTTTGCAGTAAGTGCTTTGGTGTAAAATTGAAATGTATACTACTTTTATGTTAAAGCATTCTATTCACTGGGAAATGAACTTTTTTGTCTTTATGTGCACAGCTATGAAACAACTTTCAGACATCTCAGAATCATGTGGGAAGTTAACCTAAGATGTTTCCATTAGGTTTGCAGTAAGTGCTGTGGTGTAAAATTGAAATGTGTACTGTTTGTATTGTAAAAGCATTGCATGCACTGAGAAAACAACTTTTTTGTCTTGATGTGCACAGGTATGAAACAACTTTCAGACATCTCAGAATCATGTGGGAAGTTAACCTAAGTTGTTTCCATTAGGTTTGCAGTAAGTGCTTTGGTGTAAAATTGAAATGTATACTACTTTTATGTTAAAGCTTTCTATTCACTGGGAAATCAACTTTTCTGTCTTTATGTGCACAGCTATGAAACAACTTTCAGACATCTCAGAATCATGTGGGAAGTTAACCTAAGTTGTTTCCATTAGGTTTGCAGTAAGTGCTTTGGTGTAAAATTGAAATGTATACTATTTGTATTGTCTAAGCATTGCATGCACTGAGATAACAACTTTTTTGTGTTGATGTGTACAGCCATGAAACAACTTTCAAACTACTCATAATCATGTGGAAAGTTGACATAAGGTGTTTCCATTAGGTTTGCAGTAAGTGCTTTGGTGTAAACTTGAAATGTATACTATTTGTATTGTAAAAGCATTGCATGCACTGAGAAAACAACTTTTTTGTCTTTATGTGCACAGGTATGAAACAACTTTGAGACATCTCAGAATCATATGGGAAGTTAATCTAAGTTGTTTCCATTAGGTTTGCAGTAAGTACTTTGGTGTAAAATTGAAATGTATACTATTTGTATTGTCTAAGCATTACATGCACTGAGATAACAACTTTTTTGTGTTGATGTGTACAGCCATCAATCAACTTTCAAACTACTCATAATCATGTGGGAAGTTAACCTAAGGTGTTTCCATTAGTTTGCAGTAAGTTCTTTGGAGTGAAATTGAAATGTATACTATTTGTATTGTTTAAGCACTGCATGCACTGAGATAACAACTTTTTTGTGTTGATGTGTACAGCCATGAAACAACTTTCAAACTACTCATAATCATGTGGAAAGTTAACCTAAAGTGTTTCCATTAGGTTTGCAGTAAGTGCTTTGGTGTAAAATTGAATTGTATACTACTTGTATGTCAAAGCATTCTATTCACTGTGAAATCAACTTTTTTGTCTTTATGTGCACAGGTATGAAACAACTTTCAGACATCTCAGAATCATGTGGGAAGTTAAATTAAAGTGTTTCTATTAGGTTTGCAGCAAGTGCTTTGGAGTAAAATTGAAATGTATACTATTTGTATTGTCTAAGCATTGCAGGCACTGAGCTAACAACTTTTTTCTGTTGATGTGTACAGCCATGAAACAGCTTTCAAACTACTCATAATCATGTGGGAAGTTCACCTAAGGTGTTTCCATTAGGTTTGCAGTAAGTACTTTGGTGTAAAATTGAAATGTATACTATTTGTATTGTAAAAGCATTGCTTGCACTGAGAAAACAACTTTTTTGTCTTGATGTGCACAGGTATGAAACTACTTTCAGACATCTCAGAATCATGTGGGAAGTTAACCTAAGTTGTTTCCATTAGGTTTGCAGTAAGTGCTTTGGTGTAAAATTGAAATGTATACTATTTGTATTGTCTAAGCATTGCATGCACTGAGATAACAACTTTTTTCTGTTGATGTGTACAGCCATGAAACAACTTTCAAACTACTCATAATCATGTGGAAAGTTAACCTAAAGTGTTTCCATTAGGTTTGCAGTAAGTGCTTTGGTGTAAAATTGAAATGTATACTATTTGTATTGTAAAAGCATTGCATGCACTGAGAAAACAACTTTTTTGTCTTGATGTGCACAGGTATGAAACAACTTTCAGACATCTCAGAATCATATGGGAAGTTAATGTAAGTTGTTTCCATTAGGTTTGCAGTAAGTACTTTGGTGTAAAATTGAAATGTATACTATTTGTATTGTCTAAGCATTACATGCACTGAGATAACAACTTTTTTGTGTTGATGTGTACAGCCATGAATCAACTTTCAAACTACTCATAATCATGTGGGAAGTTAACCTAAGGTGTTTCCATTAGTTTGCAGTAAGTAATTTGGTGTAAAATTGAGATGTATACTACCTTAAAGTCAGAGCATAGTAGTACTGAGAAATTAACTTTTTTGTCTTGATGAACTGAGGCATGAAACAACTTTAAACCTAGTCATACTCATCTGGGAAGTTAACCAAATCTGTTTGCATTAGGTTTGCAGTCAGGACTTTTGAGTACAATTGAAATGTATACTACTTTTATGTCAAATCATTCTACTCACTGTGAAATCAACTTTTTTGTCTTTATGTGCACAGGTATGAAACAACTTTCAGACATCTCAGAATCATGTGGGAAGTTAACTTAAAGTGTTTCCATTAGGTTTGCAGTAAGTGCTTTGGAGTAAAGTTGAAATGTATACTATTTGTATTGTTTAAGCAGTGCATGCACTGAGATAACAACTTTTTTGTGTTGATGTGTACAGCCATGAAACAACTTTCAAACTACTCATAATCATGTGGAAAGTTAACCTAAAGTGTTTCCATTAGGTTTGCAGTAAGTGCTTTGGTGTAATATTGAAATGTATACTACTTTTATGTTAAAGCATTCTATTCACTGGGAAATGAACTTTTTTGTCTTTATGTGCACAGCTATGAAACAACTTTCAGACATCTCAGAATCATGTGGGAAGTTAACCTAAGTTGTTTCCATTAGGTTTGCAGTAAGTGCTTGGGTGTAAAATTGAAATGTATACTATTTGTATTGTCTAAGCATTGCATGCACTGAGATAACAACTTTTTTGTGTTGATGTGTACAGCCATGAAACAACTTTCAAACTACTCATAATCATGTGGAAAGTTGACCTAAGGTCTTTCCATTAGGTTCGCAGTAAGTGCTTTGGTGTAAAATTGAAATGTATACTATTTGTATTGTAAAAGCATTGCATGCACTGAGAAAACAACTTTTTTGTCTTGATGTCCACAGGTATGAAACAACTTTCAGACATCTCAGAATCATATGGGAAGTTAATCTAAGTTGTTTCCATTAGGTTTGCAGTAAGTACTTTGGTGTAAAATTGAAATGTATACTATTTGTATTGTCTAAGCATTACATGCACTGAGATAACAACTTTTTTGTGCTGATGTGTACAGCCATGAATCAACTTTCAAACTACTCATAATCATGTGGGAAGTTAACCTAAGGTGTTTCCATTAGGTTTGCAGTAAGTGCTTTGGAGTAAAATTGAAATGTATACTATTTGTGTTGTCTAAGCATTGCATGCTCTGAGATAACAACTTTTTTCTGTTGATGTGTACAGCCATGAAACAACTTTCAAACTACTCATAATCATGTGGAAAGTTAACCTAAGATGTTTCCATTAGGTTTGCAGTAAGTGCTGTGGTGTAAAATTGAAATGTGTACTGTTTGTATTGTAAAAGCATTGCATGCACTGAGAAAACAACTTTTTTGTCTTGATGTGCACAGGTATGAAACAACTTTCAGACATCTCAGAATCATGTGGGAAGTTAACCTAAGTTGTTTCCATTAGGTTTGCAGTAAGTGCTTTGGTGTAAAATTGAAATGTATACTACTTTTATGTTAAAGCTTTCTATTCACTGGGAAATCAACTTTTCTGTCTTTATGTGCACAGCTATGAAACAACTTTCAGACATCTCAGAATCATGTGGGAAGTTAACCTAAGTTGTTTCCATTAGGTTTGCAGTAAGTGCTTTGGTGTAAAATTGAAATGTATACTATTTGTATTGTCTAAGCATTGCATGCACTGAGATAACAACTTTTTTGTGTTGATGTGTACAGCCATGAAACAACTTTCAAACTACTCATAATCATGTGGAAAGTTGACATAAGGTGTTTCCATTAGGTTTGCAGTAAGTGCTTTGGTGTAAACTTGAAATGTATACTATTTGTATTGTAAAAGCATTGCATGCACTGAGAAAACAACTTTTTTGTCTTTATGTGCACAGGTATGAAACAACTTTGAGACATCTCAGAATCATATGGGAAGTTAATCTAAGTTGTTTCCATTAGGTTTGCAGTAAGTACTTTGGTGTAAAATTGAAATGTATACTATTTGTATTGTCTAAGCATTACATGCACTGAGATAACAACTTTTTTGTGTTGATGTGTACAGCCATGAAACAACTTTCAAACTACTCATAATCATGTGGAAAGTTAACCTAAAGTGTTTCCATTAGGTTTGCAGTAAGTGCTTTGGTGTAAAATTGAATTGTATACTACTTGTATGTCAAAGCATTCTATTCACTGTGAAATCAACTTTTTTGTCTTTATGTGCACAGGTATGAAACAACTTTCAGACATCTCAGAATCATGTGGGAAGTTAAATTAAAGTGTTTCCATTAGGTTTGCAGTAAGTGCTTTGGAGTAAAATTGAAATGTATACTATTTGTATTGTCTAAGCATTGCAGGCACTGAGCTAACAACTTTTTTCTGTTGATGTGTACAGCCATGAAACAGCTTTCAAACTACTCATAATCATGTGGGAAGTTCACCTAAGGTGTTTCCATTAGGTTTGCAGTAAGTACTTTGGTGTAAAATTGAAATGTATACTATTTGTATTGTAAAAGCATTGCTTGCACTGAGAAAACAACTTTTTTGTCTTGATGTGCACAGGTATGAAACTACTTTCAGACATCTCAGAATCATGTGGGAAGTTAACCTAAGTTGTTTCCATTAGGTTTGCAGTAAGTGCTTTGGTGTAAAATTGAAATGTATACTATTTGTATTGTCTAAGCATTGCATGCACTGAGATAACAACTTTTTTCTGTTGATGTGTACAGCCATGAAACAACTTTCAAACTACTCATAATCATGTGGAAAGTTAACCTAAAGTGTTTCCATTAGGTTTGCAGTAAGTGCTTTGGTGTAAAATTGAAATGTATACTACTTTTATGTTAAAGCATTCTATTCACTGGGAAATGAACTTTTTTGTCTTTATGTGCACAGCTATGAAACAACTTTCAGACATCTCAGAATCATGTGGGAAGTTAACCTAAGATGTTTCCATTAGGTTTGCAGTAAGTGCTGTGGTGTAAAATTGAAATGTGTACTGTTTGTATTGTAAAAGCATTGCATGCACTGAGAAAACAACTTTTTTGTCTTGATGTGCACAGGTATGAAACAACTTTCAGACATCTCAGAATCATGTGGGAAGTTAACCTAAGTTGTTTCCATTAGGTTTGCAGTAAGTGCTTTGGTGTAAAATTGAAATGTATACTACTTTTATGTTAAAGCTTTCTATTCACTGGGAAATCAACTTTTCTGTCTTTATGTGCACAGCTATGAAACAACTTTCAGACATCTCAGAATCATGTGGGAAGTTAACCTAAGTTGTTTCCATTAGGTTTGCAGTAAGTGCTTTGGTGTAAAATTGAAATGTATACTATTTGTATTGTCTAAGCATTGCATGCACTGAGATAACAACTTTTTTGTGTTGATGTGTACAGCCATGAAACAACTTTCAAACTACTCATAATCATGTGGAAAGTTGACATAAGGTGTTTCCATTAGGTTTGCAGTAAGTGCTTTGGTGTAAACTTGAAATGTATACTATTTGTATTGTAAAAGCATTGCATGCACTGAGAAAACAACTTTTTTGTCTTTATGTGCACAGGTATGAAACAACTTTGAGACATCTCAGAATCATATGGGAAGTTAATCTAAGTTGTTTCCATTAGGTTTGCAGTAAGTACTTTGGTGTAAAATTGAAATGTATACTATTTGTATTGTCTAAGCATTACATGCACTGAGATAACAACTTTTTTGTGTTGATGTGTACAGCCATCAATCAACTTTCAAACTACTCATAATCATGTGGGAAGTTAACCTAAGGTGTTTCCATTAGTTTGCAGTAAGTTCTTTGGAGTGAAATTGAAATGTATACTATTTGTATTGTTTAAGCACTGCATGCACTGAGATAACAACTTTTTTGTGTTGATGTGTACAGCCATGAAACAACTTTCAAACTACTCATAATCATGTGGAAAGTTAACCTAAAGTGTTTCCATTAAGTTTGCAGTAAGTGCTTTGGTGTAAAATTGAATTGTATACTACTTGTATGTCAAAGCATTCTATTCACTGTGAAATCAACTTTTTTGTCTTTATGTGCACAGGTATGAAACAACTTTCAGACATCTCAGAATCATGTGGGAAGTTAAATTAAAGTGTTTCTATTAGGTTTGCAGCAAGTGCTTTGGAGTAAAATTGAAATGTATACTATTTGTATTGTCTAAGCATTGCAGGCACTGAGCTAACAACTTTTTTCTGTTGATGTGTACAGCCATGAAACAGCTTTCAAACTACTCATAATCATGTGGGAAGTTCACCTAAGGTGTTTCCATTAGGTTTGCAGTAAGTACTTTGGTGTAAAATTGAAATGTATACTATTTGTATTGTAAAAGCATTGCTTGCACTGAGAAAACAACTTTTTTGTCTTGATGTGCACAGGTATGAAACTACTTTCAGACATCTCAGAATCATGTGGGAAGTTAACCTAAGTTGTTTCCATTAGGTTTGCAGTAAGTGCTTTGGTGTAAAATTGAAATGTATACTATTTGTATTGTCTAAGCATTGCATGCACTGAGATAACAACTTTTTTCTGTTGATGTGTACAGCCATGAAACAGCTTTCAAACTACTCATAATCATGTGGGAAGTTGACCTAAGGTGTTTCCATTAGGTTTGCAGTAAGTACTTTGGTGTAAAATTGAAATGTATACTATTTGTATTGTAAAAGCATTGCTTGCACTGAGAAAACAACTTTTTTGTCTTGATGTGCACAGGTATGAAACTACTTTCAGACATCTCAGAATCATGTGGGAAGTTAACCTAAGTTGTTTCCATTAGGTTTGCAGTAAGTGCTTTGGTGTAAAATTGAAATGTATACTATTTGTATTGTCTAAGCATTGCATGCACTGAGATAACAACTTTTTTCTGTTGATGTGTACAGCCATGAAACAACTTTCAAACTACTCATAATCATGTGGAAAGTTAACCTAAAGTGTTTCCATTAGGTTTGCAGTAAGTGCTTTGGTGTAAAATTGAAATGTATACTACTTTTATGTTAAAGCATTCTATTCACTGGGAAATGAACTTTTTTGTCTTTATGTGCACAGCTATGAAACAACTTTCAGACATCTCAGAATCATGTGGGAAGTGAACCTAAGTTGTTTCCTTTAGGTTTGCAGTAAGTGCTTTGGTGTAAAATTGAAATGTATACTATTTGTATTGTCTAAGCATTGCATGCACTGAGATAACAAGTTTTTTCTGTTGATGTGTACAGCCATGAAACAACTTTCAAACTACTCATAATCATGTGGAAAGTTGACCTAAGGTGTTTCCATTAGGTTCGCAGTAAGTGCTTTGGTGTAAAATTGAAATGTATACTATTTGTATTGTAAAAGCATTGCATGCACTGAGAAAACAACTTTTTTGTCTTGATGTGCACAGGTATGAAACAACTTTCAGACATCTCAGAATCATATGGGAAGTTAATGTAAGTTGTTTCCATTAGGTTTGCAGTAAGTGCTTTGGTGTAAAATTGAATTGTATACTACTTGTATGTCAAAGCATTCTATTCACTGTGAAATCAACTTTTTTGTCTTTATGTGCACAGGTATGAAACAACTTTCAGACATCTCAGAATCATGTGGGAAGTTAAATTAAAGTGTTTCTATTAGGTTTGCAGCAAGTGCTTTGGAGTAAAATTGAAATGTATACTATTTGTATTGTCTAAGCATTGCAGGCACTGAGCTAACAACTTTTTTCTGTTGATGTGTACAGCCATGAAACAGCTTTCAAACTACTCATAATCATGTGGGAAGTTCACCTAAGGTGTTTCCATTAGGTTTGCAGTAAGTACTTTGGTGTAAAATTGAAATGTATACTATTTGTATTGTAAAAGCATTGCTTGCACTGAGAAAACAACTTTTTTGTCTTGATGTCCACAGGTATGAAACAACTTTCAGACATCTCAGAATCATATGGGAAGTTAATCTAAGTTGTTTCCATTAGGTTTGCAGTAAGTACTTTGGTGTAAAATTGAAATGTATACTATTTGTATTGTCTAAGCATTACATGCACTGAGATAACAACTTTTTTGTGCTGATGTGTACAGCCATGAATCAACTTTCAAACTACTCATAATCATGTGGGAAGTTAACCTAAGGTGTTTCCATTAGTTTGCAGTAAGTACTTTGGTGTAAAATTGAGATGTATACTACCTTAAAGTCAGAGCATAGTAGTACTGAGAAATTAACTTTTTTGTCTTGATGAACTGAGGCATGAAACAACTTTAAACCTAGTCATACTCATCTGGGAAGTTAACCAAATCTGTTTGCATTAGGTTTGCAGTCAGGACTTTTGAGTACAATTGAAATGTATACTACTTTTATGTCAAATCATTCTACTCACTGTGAAATCAACTTTTTTGTCTTTATGTGCACAGGTATGAAACAACTT
The DNA here is from genome assembly GCF_030028105.1 of Mobula birostris. Taxonomy (NCBI): domain Eukaryota; kingdom Metazoa; phylum Chordata; class Chondrichthyes; order Myliobatiformes; family Myliobatidae; genus Mobula; species Mobula birostris. The sequence continues at coordinate 35,192 of NW_027274495.1, read as the reverse complement.
TCAGACATCTCAGAATCATATGGGAAGTTAACTTAAAGTGTTTCCATTAGGTTTGCAGTAAGTGCTTTGGAGTAAAATTGAAATGTATACTATTTGTATTGTTTAAGCAGTGCATGCACTGAGATAACAACTTTTTTGTGTTGATGTGTACAGCCATGAAACAACTTTCAAACTACTCATAATCATGTGGAAAGTTAAACTAAAGTGTTTCCATTAGGGTTGCAGTAAGTGCTTTGGTGTAAAATTGAAATGTATACTACTTTTATGTCAAAGCATTCTATTCACTGTGAAATCAACTTTTTTGTCTTTATGTGCACAGCTATGAAACAACTTTCAGACATCTCAGAATCATGTGGGAAGTTAACCTAAGTTGTTTCCATTAGGTTTGCAGTAAGTGCTTTGGTGTAAAATTGAAATGTATACTATTTGTATTGTCTAAGCATTGCATGCACTGAGATAACAACTTTTTTGTGTTGATGTGTACAGCCATGAAACAACTTTCAAACTACTCATAATCATGTGGAAAGTTGACATAAGGTGTTTCCATTAGGTTTGCAGTAAGTGCTTTGGTGTAAACTTGAAATGTATACTATTTGTATTGTAAAAGCATTGCATGCACTGAGAAAACAACTTTTTTGTCTTTATGTGCACAGGTATGAAACAACTTTGAGACATCTCAGAATCATATGGGAAGTTAATCTAAGTTGTTTCCATTAGGTTTGCAGTAAGTACTTTGGTGTAAAATTGAAATGTATACTATTTGTATTGTCTAAGCATTACATGCACTGAGATAACAACTTTTTTGTGTTGATGTGTACAGCCATGAAACAACTTTCAAACTACTCATAATCATGTGGAAAGTTAACCTAAAGTGTTTCCATTAGGTTTGCAGTAAGTGCTTTGGTGTAAAATTGAATTGTATACTACTTGTATGTCAAAGCATTCTATTCACTGTGAAATCAACTTTTTTGTCTTTATGTGCACAGGTATGAAACAACTTTCAGACATCTCAGAATCATGTGGGAAGTTAAATTAAAGTGTTTCCATTAGGTTTGCAGTAAGTGCTTTGGAGTAAAATTGAAATGTATACTATTTGTATTGTCTAAGCATTGCAGGCACTGAGCTAACAACTTTTTTCTGTTGATGTGTACAGCCATGAAACAGCTTTCAAACTACTCATAATCATGTGGGAAGTTCACCTAAGGTGTTTCCATTAGGTTTGCAGTAAGTACTTTGGTGTAAAATTGAAATGTATACTATTTGTATTGTAAAAGCATTGCTTGCACTGAGAAAACAACTTTTTTGTCTTGATGTGCACAGGTATGAAACTACTTTCAGACATCTCAGAATCATGTGGGAAGTTAACCTAAGTTGTTTCCATTAGGTTTGCAGTAAGTGCTTTGGTGTAAAATTGAAATGTATACTATTTGTATTGTCTAAGCATTGCATGCACTAAGATAACAACTTTTTTCTGTTGATGTGTACAGCCATGAAACAACTTTCAAACTACTCATAATCATGTGGAAAGTTAACCTAAAGTGTTTCCATTAGGTTTGCAGTAAGTGCTTTGGTGTAAAATTGAAATGTATACTACTTTTATGTTAAAGCATTCTATTCACTGGGAAATGAACTTTTTTGTCTTTATGTGCACAGCTATGAAACAACTTTCAGACATCTCAGAATCATGTGGGAAGTTAACCTAAGATGTTTCCATTAGGTTTGCAGTAAGTGCTGTGGTGTAAAATTGAAATGTGTACTGTTTGTATTGTAAAAGCATTGCATGCACTGAGAAAACAACTTTTTTGTCTTGATGTGCACAGGTATGAAACAACTTTCAGACATCTCAGAATCATGTGGGAAGTTAACCTAAGTTGTTTCCATTAGGTTTGCAGTAAGTGCTTTGGTGTAAAATTGAAATGTATACTACTTTTATGTTAAAGCTTTCTATTCACTGGGAAATCAACTTTTCTGTCTTTATGTGCACAGCTATGAAACAACTTTCAGACATCTCAGAATCATGTGGGAAGTTAACCTAAGTTGTTTCCATTAGGTTTGCAGTAAGTGCTTTGGTGTAAAATTGAAATGTATACTATTTGTATTGTCTAAGCATTGCATGCACTGAGATAACAACTTTTTTGTGTTGATGTGTACAGCCATGAAACAACTTTCAAACTACTCATAATCATGTGGAAAGTTGACATAAGGTGTTTCCATTAGGTTTGCAGTAAGTGCTTTGGTGTAAACTTGAAATGTATACTATTTGTATTGTAAAAGCATTGCATGCACTGAGAAAACAACTTTTTTGTCTTTATGTGCACAGGTATGAAACAACTTTGAGACATCTCAGAATCATATGGGAAGTTAATCTAAGTTGTTTCCATTAGGTTTGCAGTAAGTACTTTGGTGTAAAATTGAAATGTATACTATTTGTATTGTCTAAGCATTACATGCACTGAGATAACAACTTTTTTGTGTTGATGTGTACAGCCATCAATCAACTTTCAAACTACTCATAATCATGTGGGAAGTTAACCTAAGGTGTTTCCATTAGTTTGCAGTAAGTTCTTTGGAGTGAAATTGAAATGTATACTATTTGTATTGTTTAAGCACTGCATGCACTGAGATAACAACTTTTTTGTGTTGATGTGTACAGCCATGAAACAACTTTCAAACTACTCATAATCATGTGGAAAGTTAACCTAAAGTGTTTCCATTAGGTTTGCAGTAAGTGCTTTGGTGTAAAATTGAATTGTATACTACTTGTATGTCAAAGCATTCTATTCACTGTGAAATCAACTTTTTTGTCTTTATGTGCACAGGTATGAAACAACTTTCAGACATCTCAGAATCATGTGGGAAGTTAAATTAAAGTGTTTCTATTAGGTTTGCAGCAAGTGCTTTGGAGTAAAATTGAAATGTATACTATTTGTATTGTCTAAGCATTGCAGGCACTGAGCTAACAACTTTTTTCTGTTGATGTGTACAGCCATGAAACAGCTTTCAAACTACTCATAATCATGTGGGAAGTTCACCTAAGGTGTTTCCATTAGGTTTGCAGTAAGTACTTTGGTGTAAAATTGAAATGTATACTATTTGTATTGTAAAAGCATTGCTTGCACTGAGAAAACAACTTTTTTGTCTTGATGTGCACAGGTATGAAACTACTTTCAGACATCTCAGAATCATGTGGGAAGTTAACCTAAGTTGTTTCCATTAGGTTTGCAGTAAGTGCTTTGGTGTAAAATTGAAATGTATACTATTTGTATTGTCTAAGCATTGCATGCACTGAGATAACAACTTTTTTCTGTTGATGTGTACAGCCATGAAACAGCTTTCAAACTACTCATAATCATGTGGGAAGTTCACCTAAGGTGTTTCCATTAGGTTTGCAGTAAGTACTTTGGTGTAAAATTGAAATGTATACTATTTGTATTGTAAAAGCATTGCTTGCACTGAGAAAACAACTTTTTTGTCTTGATGTGCACAGGTATGAAACTACTTTCAGACATCTCAGAATCATGTGGGAAGTTAACCTAAGTTGTTTCCATTAGGTTTGCAGTAAGTGCTTTGGTGTAAAATTGAAATGTATACTATTTGTATTGTCTAAGCATTGCATGCACTGAGATAACAACTTTTTTCTGTTGATGTGTACAGCCATGAAACAACTTTCAAACTACTCATAATCATGTGGAAAGTTAACCTAAAGTGTTTCCATTAGGTTTGCAGTAAGTGCTTTGGTGTAAAATTGAAATGTATACTACTTTTATGTTAAAGCATTCTATTCACTGGGAAATGAACTTTTTTGTCTTTATGTGCACAGCTATGAAACAACTTTCAGACATCTCAGAATCATGTGGGAAGTTAACCTAAGATGTTTCCATTAGGTTTGCAGTAAGTGCTGTGGTGTAAAATTGAAATGTGTACTGTTTGTATTGTAAAAGCATTGCATGCACTGAGAAAACAACTTTTTTGTCTTGATGTGCACAGGTATGAAACAACTTTCAGACATCTCAGAATCATGTGGGAAGTTAACCTAAGTTGTTTCCATTAGGTTTGCAGTAAGTGCTTTGGTGTAAAATTGAAATGTATACTACTTTTATGTTAAAGCTTTCTATTCACTGGGAAATCAACTTTTCTGTCTTTATGTGCACAGCTATGAAACAACTTTCAGACATCTCAGAATCATGTGGGAAGTTAACCTAAGTTGTTTCCATTAGGTTTGCAGTAAGTGCTTTGGTGTAAAATTGAAATGTATACTATTTGTATTGTCTAAGCATTGCATGCACTGAGATAACAACTTTTTTGTGTTGATGTGTACAGCCATGAAACAACTTTCAAACTACTCATAATCATGTGGAAAGTTGACATAAGGTGTTTCCATTAGGTTTGCAGTAAGTGCTTTGGTGTAAACTTGAAATGTATACTATTTGTATTGTAAAAGCATTGCATGCACTGAGAAAACAACTTTTTTGTCTTTATGTGCACAGGTATGAAACAACTTTGAGACATCTCAGAATCATATGGGAAGTTAATCTAAGTTGTTTCCATTAAGTTTGCAGTAAGTACTTTGGTGTAAAATTGAAATGTATACTATTTGTATTGTCTAAGCATTACATGCACTGAGATAACAACTTTTTTGTGTTGATGTGTACAGCCATCAATCAACTTTCAAACTACTCATAATCATGTGGGAAGTTAACCTAAGGTGTTTCCATTAGTTTGCAGTAAGTTCTTTGGAGTGAAATTGAAATGTATACTATTTGTATTGTTTAAGCACTGCATGCACTGAGATAACAACTTTTTTGTGTTGATGTGTACAGCCATGAAACAACTTTCAAACTACTCATAATCATGTGGAAAGTTAACCTAAAGTGTTTCCATTAGGTTTGCAGTAAGTGCTTTGGTGTAAAATTGAATTGTATACTACTTGTATGTCACAGCATTCTATTCACTGTGAAATCAACTTTTTTGTCTTTATGTGCACAGGTATGAAACAACTTTCAGACATCTCAGAATCATGTGGGAAGTTAAATTAAAGTGTTTCTATTAGGTTTGCAGCAAGTGCTTTGGAGTAAAATTGAAATGTATACTATTTGTATTGTCTAAGCATTGCAGGCACTGAGCTAACAACTTTTTTCTGTTGATGTGTACAGCCATGAAACAGCTTTCAAACTACTCATAATCATGTGGGAAGTTCACCTAAGGTGTTTCCATTAGGTTTGCAGTAAGTACTTTGGTGTAAAATTGAAATGTATACTATTTGTATTGTAAAAGCATTGCTTGCACTGAGAAAACAACTTTTTTGTCTTGATGTGCACAGGTATGAAACTACTTTCAGACATCTCAGAATCATGTGGGAAGTTAACCTAAGTTGTTTCCATTAGGTTTGCAGTAAGTGCTTTGGTGTAAAATTGAAATGTATACTATTTGTATTGTCTAAGCATTGCATGCACTGAGATAACAACTTTTTTCTGTTGATGTGTACAGCCATGAAACAGCTTTCAAACTACTCATAATCATGTGGGAAGTTCACCTAAGGTGTTTCCATTAGGTTTGCAGTAAGTACTTTGGTGTAAAATTGAAATGTATACTATTTGTATTGTAAAAGCATTGCTTGCACTGAGAAAACAACTTTTTTGTCTTGATGTGCACAGGTATGAAACTACTTTCAGACATCTCAGAATCATGTGGGAAGTTAACCTAAGTTGTTTCCATTAGGTTTGCAGTAAGTGCTTTGGTGTAAAATTGAAATGTATACTATTTGTATTGTCTAAGCATTGCATGCACTGAGATAACAACTTTTTTCTGTTGATGTGTACAGCCATGAAACAACTTTCAAACTACTCATAATCATGTGGAAAGTTAACCTAAAGTGTTTCCATTAGGTTTGCAGTAAGTGCTTTGGTGTAAAATTGAAATGTATACTACTTTTATGTTAAAGCATTCTATTCACTGGGAAATGAACTTTTTTGTCTTTATGTGCACAGCTATGAAACAACTTTCAGACATCTCAGAATCATGTGGGAAGTGAACCTAAGTTGTTTCCTTTAGGTTTGCAGTAAGTGCTTTGGTGTAAAATTGAAATGTATACTATTTGTATTGTCTAAGCATTGCATGCACTGAGATAACAAGTTTTTTCTGTTGATGTGTACAGCCATGAAACAACTTTCAAACTACTCATAATCATGTGGAAAGTTGACCTAAGGTGTTTCCATTAGGTTCGCAGTAAGTGCTTTGGTGTAAAATTGAAATGTATACTATTTGTATTGTAAAAGCATTGCATGCACTGAGAAAACAACTTTTTTGTCTTGATGTGCACAGGTATGAAACAACTTTCAGACATCTCAGAATCATATGGGAAGTTAATGTAAGTTGTTTCCATTAGGTTTGCAGTAAGTACTTTGGTGTAAAATTGAAATGTATACTATTTGTATTGTCTAAGCATTACATGCACTGAGATAACAACTTTTTTGTGTTGATGTGTACAGCCATGAATCAACTTTCAAACTACTCATAATCATGTGGGAAGTTAACCTAAGGTGTTTCCATTAGTTTGCAGTAAGTAATTTGGTGTAAAATTGAGATGTATACTACCTTAAAGTCAGAGCATAGTAGTACTGAGAAATTAACTTTTTTGTCTTGATGAACTGAGGCATGAAACAACTTTAAACCTAGTCATACTCATCTGGGAAGTTAAACAAATCTGTTTGCATTAGGTTTGCAGTCAGGACTTTTGAGTACAATTGAAATGTATACTACTTTTATGTCAAATCATTCTACTCACTGTGAAATCAACTTTTTTGTCTTTATGTGCACAGGTATGAAACAACTTTCAGACATCTCAGAATCATGTGGGAAGTTAACTTAAAGTGTTTCCATTAGGTTTGCAGTAAGTGCTTTGGAGTAAAGTTGAAATGTATACTATTTGTATGTTTAAGCAGTGCATGCACTGAGATAACAACTTTTTTGTGTTGATGTGTACAGCCATGAAACAACTTTCAACTACTCATAATCATGTGGAAAGTTAACCTAAGTGTTTCCATTAGGTTTGCAGTAAGTGCTTTGGTGTAATATTGAAATGTATACTACTTTTATGTTAAAGCATTCTATTCACTGGGAAATGAACTTTTTTGTCTTTATGTGCACAGCTATGAAACAACTTTCAGACATCTCAGAATCATGTGGGAAGTTAACCTAAGTTGTTTCCATTAGGTTTGCAGTAAGTGCTTGGGTGTAAAATTGAAATGTACTACTTTTGTATTGTCTAAGCATTGCATGCACTGAGATAACAACTTTTTTGTGTTGATGTGTACAGCCATGAAACACTTTCAACTACTCATAATCATGTGGAAAGTTGACCTAAGGTCTTTCCATTAGGTTCGCAGTAAGTGCTTTGGTGTAAAATTGAAATGTATACTATTGTATTGTAAAAGCATTGCATGCACTGAGAAACAACTTTTTGTCTTGATGTCCACAGGTATGAAACAACTTTCAGACATCTCAGAATCATATGGAAGTAATCTAAGTTGTTTCCATTAGGTTTGCAGTAAGTACTTTGGTGTAAAATGAAATGTATACTATTTGTATTGTCTAAGCATTACATGCACTGAGATAACAACTTTTTGTGCTGATGTGTACAGCCATGAATCAACTTTCAAACTACTCATAATCATGTGGGAAGTTAACCTAAGGTGTTTCCATTAGTTTGCAGTAAGTACTTTGGTGTAAAATTGAGATGTATACTACCTTAAAGTCAGAGCATAGTAGTACTGAGAAATTAACTTTTTGTCTTGATGAACTGAGGCATGAAACAACTTTAAACCTAGTCATACTCATCTGGGAAGTTAACCAAATCTGTTTGCATTAGGTTTGCAGTCAGGACTTTTGGAGTACAATTGAAATGTATACTACTTTTATGTCAAATCATTCTACTCACTGTGAAATCAACTTTTTTGTCTTTATGTGCACAGGTATGAAACAACTTTCAGACATCTCAGAATCATATGGGAAGTTAACTTAAAGTGTTTCCATTAGGTTTGCAGTAAGTGCTTTGGAGTAAAATTGAAATGTATACTATTTGTATTGTTTAAGCAGTGCATGCACTGAGATAACAACTTTTTTGTGTTGATGTGTACAGCCATGAAACAACTTTCAAACTACTCATAATCATGTGGAAAGTTAAACTAAAGTGTTTCCATTAGGGTTGCAGTAAGTGCTTTGGTGTAAAATTGAAATGTATACTACTTTTATGTCAAAGCATTCTATTCACTGTGAAATCAACTTTTTTGTCTTTATGTGCACAGCTATGAAACAACTTTCAGACATCTCAGAATCATGTGGGAAGTTAACCTATGGTGTTTCCTTTAGGTTTGCAGTAAGTGCTTTGGAGTAAAATTGAAATGTATACTATTTGTGTTGTCTAAGCATTGCATGCTCTGAGATAACAACTTTTTCTGTTGATGTGTACAGCCATGAAACAACTTTCAAACTACTCATAATCATGTGGAAAGTTAACCTAAGATGTTTCCATTAGGTTTGCAGTAAGTGCTGTGGTGTAAAATTGAAATGTGTACTGTTTGTATTGTAAAAGCATTGCATGCACTGAGAAAACAACGTTTTTGTCTGATGTGCACAGGTATGAAACAACTTTCAGACATCTCAGATCATGTGGAAGTTAACCTAAGTTGTTTCCATTAGGTTTGCAGTGAGTGCTTTGGTGTAAAATTGAAATGTATACTACTTTTATGTTAAAGCTTTCTATTCACTGGGAAATCAACTTTCTGTCTTATGTGCACAGCTATGAAACAACTTTCAGACATCTCAGAATCATGTGGGAAGTTAACCTAAGTTGTTTCCATTAGGTTTGCAGTAAGTGCTTTGGTGTAAATTGAAATGTATACTATTTGTATTGTCTAAGCATTGCATGCACTGAGATAACAACTTATTTGTGTTGATGTGTACAGCATGAAACAACTTTCAAACTACTCCATATCATGTGGAAAGTTGACATAAGGTGTTTCCATAGGTTTGCAGTAAGTGCTTTGGTGTAAACTTGAAATGTATACTATTTGTATTGTAAAAGCATTGCATGCACTGAGAAAACACTTTTTGTCTTTATGTGCCAGGTATGAAACACCTTGAGACATCTCAGATCATTGGGAAGTTAATCTAAGTTGTTTCCATTAGGTTTGCAGTAAGTACTTGGTGTAAAATTGAAATGTATACTATTTGTATTGTCTAAGCATTACATGCACTGAGATAACAACTTTTTTGTGTTGATGTGTACAGCCATCAATCACTTTCAAACTACTCATAATCATGTGGGAAGTTAACCTAAGGTGTTTCCATTAGTTTGCAGTAAGTTCTTTGGAGTGAAATTGAAATGTATACTATTTGTATTGTTTAAGCACTGCATGCACTGAGATAACAACTTTTTTGTGTTGATGTGTACAGCCATGAAACAACTTTCAAACTACTCATAATCATGTGGAAAGTTAACCTAAGTGTTTCCATTAGGTTTGCAGTAAGTGCTTTGGGTGTAAAATTGAATTGTATACTACTTGTATGTCAAAGCATTCTATTCACTGTGAAATCAACTTTTTGTCTTTTGTGCACAGGTATGAAACAACTTTCAGACATCTCAGAATCATGTGGGAAGTTAAATTATAGTGTTTCTATTAGGTTTGCAGCAAGTGCTTTGGAGTAAAATTGTAATGTATACTATTTGTATTGTCTAAGCATTGCAGGCACTGAGCTAACAACTTTTTTCTGTTGATGTGTACAGCCATGAAACAGCTTTCAAACTACTCATAATCATGTGGGAAGTTCACCTAAGGTGTTTCCATTAGGTTTGCAGTAAGTACTTTGGTGTAAATTGAAATGTATACTATTTGTATTGTAAAAGCATTGCTTGCACTGAGAAAACAACCTTTTTGTCTTGATGTGCACAGGTATGAAACTACTTTCAGACATCTCAGAATCATGTGGGAAGTTAACCTAAGTTGTTTCCATTAGGTTTGCAGTAAGTGCTTTGGTGTAAATTGAAATGTATACTATTTGTATTGTCCTAAGCATTGCATGCACTGAGATAACAACTTTTTTCTGTTGATGTGTACAGCCATGAAACAACTTTCAAACTACTCATAATCATGTGGAAAGTTAACCTAAAGTGTTTCCATTAGGTTTGCAGTAAGTGCTTTGGTGTAAAATTGAAATGTATACTACTTTTATGTTAAAGCATTCTATTCACTGGGAAATGAACTTTTTTGTCTTTATGTGCACAGCTATGAAACAACTTTCAGACATCTCAGAATCATGTGGGAAGTTAACCTAAGTTGTTTCCTTTAGGTTTGCAGTAAGTGCTTTGGTGTAAAATTGAAATGTATACTATTTGTATTGTCTAAGCATTGCATGCACTGAGATAACAAGTTTTTTCTGTGATGTGTACAGCCATGAAACAACTTTCAAACTACTCATAATCAGTGGAAAGTTGACCTAAGGTGTTTCCATTAGGTTCGCAGTAGTGCTTTGGTGTAAAATTGAAATGTATACTATTTGTATTGTAAAAGCATTGCATGCACTGAGAAACAACTTTTTTGTCTTGATGTGCACAGGTATGAAACAACTTTCAGACATCTCAGAATCATATGGAGAGAATGTAAGTTGTTTCCATTAGGTTTGCAGTAAGTACTTTGGTGTAAATTGAAATGTATACTATTTGTATTGTCTAAGCATTACATGCACTGAGATAACAACTTTTTTGTGTTGATGTGTACAGCCATGAATCAACTTTCAAACTACTCATAATCATGTGGGAAGTTAACCTAAGGTGTTTCCATTAGTTTGCAGTAAGTAATTTGGTGTAAAATTGAGATGTATACTACCTTAAAGTCAGAGCATAGTAGTACTGAGAATTAACTTTTTTGTCTTGATGAACTGAGGCATGAAACAACTTTAAACCTAGTCCATACTCATCTGGGAAGTTAAACAAATCTGTTGCATTAGGTTGCAGTCAGGACTTTTGAGTACATTGAAATGTATACTACTTTTATGTCAAATCATTCTACTCACTGTGAAATCATCTTTTTGTCTTTATGTGCACAGGTATGAAACAACTTTCAGACATCTCAGAATCATGTGGGAAGTTAACTTAAAGTGTTTCCATTAGGTTTGCAGTAAGTGCTTTGGAGTAAAGTTGAAATGTATACTATTTGTATTGTTTAAGCAGTGCATGCACTGAGATAACAACTTTTTTGTGTTGATGTGTACAGCCATGAAACAACTTTCAAACTACTCATAATCATGTGGAAAGTTAACCTAAAGTGTTTCCATTAGGTTTGCAGTAAGTGCTTTGGTGTAATATTGAAATGTATACTACTTTTATGTTAAAGCATTCTATTCACTGGGAAATGAACTTTTTGTCTTTATGTGCACAGCTATGAAACAACTTTCAGACATCTCAGAATCATGTGGGAAGTTAACCTAAGTTGTTTCCATTAGGTTTGCAGTAAGTGATTGGGTGTAAAATTGAAATGTATACTATTGTATTGTCTAAGCATTGCATGCACTGAGATAACAACTTTTTGTGTTGATGTGTACAGCCATGAAACAACTTTCAAACTACTCATAATCATGTGGAAAGTTGACCTAAGGTCTTTCCATTAGGTTCGCAGTAAGTGCTTTGGTGTAAAATTGAAATGTATACTATTTGTATTGTAAAAGCATTGCATGCACTGAGAAAACACTTTTTTGTCTGATGTCCACAGGTATGAAACAACTTTCAGACATCTCAGAATCATATGGGAGTTATCTAAGTTGTTTCCATTAGGTTTGCAGTAAGTACTTTGGTGTAAAATTGAAATGTATACTATTGTATTGTCTAAGCATTACATGCACTGAGATAACAACTTTTTTGTGCTGATGTGTACAGCCATGAATCAACTTTCAAACTACTCATAATCATGTGGGAAGTTAACCTAAGGTGTTTCCATTAGTTTGCAGTAAGTACTTTGGTGTAAATTGAGATGTATACTACCTAAAGTCAGAGCATAGTAGTACTGAGAAATTAACTTTTTTGTCTTGATGAACTGAGGCATGAAACAACTTTAAACCTAGTCATACTCATCTGGAAGTTAACCAAATCTGTTTGCATTAGGTTTGCAGTCAGGACTTGTGAGTACAATTGAAATGTATACTACTTTTATGTCAAATCATTCTACTCACTGTGAAATCAACTTTTTTGTCTTTATGTGCACAGGTATGAAACAACTTTCAGACATCTCAGAATCATATGGGAAGTTAACTTAAAGTGTTTCCATTAGGTTTGCAGTAAGTGCTTTGGAGTAAAATTGAAATGTATACTATTTGTATTGTTTAAGCAGTGCATGCACTGAGATAACAACTTTTTTGTGTTGATGTGTACAGCCATGAAACACTTTCAAACTACTCATAATCAGTGGGAAAGTTAAACTAAAGTGTTTCCATTAGGGTTGCAGTAAGTGCTTTGGTGTAAATTGAAATGTATACTACTTTTATGTCAAAGCATTCTATTCACTGTGAAATCAACTTTTTTGTCTTTATGTGCACAGCTATGAAACAACTTTCAGACATCTCAGAATCATGTGGGAAGTTAACCTATGGTGTTTCCTTTAGGTTTGCAGTAAGTGCTTTGGAGTAAATTGAAATGTATACTATTTGTGTTGTCTAAGCATTGCATGCTCTGAGATAACAACTTTTTCTGTTGATGTGTACAGCCATGAAACAACTTTCAAACTACTCATAATCATGTGGAAAGTTAACCTAAGATGTTTCCATTAGGTTTGCAGTAAGTGCTGTGGTGTAAAATTGAAATGTGTACTGTTTGTATTGTAAAAGGATTGCATGCACTGAGAAAACAACTTTTTTGTCTTGATGTGCACAGGTATGAAACAACTTTCAGACATCTCAGAATCATGTGGGAAGTTAACCTAAGTTGTTTCCATTAGGTTTGCAGTAAGTGCTTTGGTGTAAATTGAAATGTATACTACTTTTATGTTAAAGCTTCTATTCACTGGGAAATCAACTTTTCTGTCTTTATGTGCACAGCTATGAAACAACTTTCAGACATCTCAGAATCTGTGGGAAGTTAACCTAAGTTGTTTCCTTAGGTTTGCAGTAAGTGCTTTGGGTAAAATTGAAATGTATACTATTTGTATTGTCTAAGCATTGCATGCACTGAGATAACAACTTTTTGTGTTGATGTGTACAGCCATGAAACAACTTTCAAACTACTCATAATCATGTGGAAAGTTGACATAAGGTGTTTCCATTAGGTTTGCAGTAAGTGCTTTGGTGTAAACTTGAAATGTATACTATTTGTATTGTAAAAGCATTGCATGCACTGAGAAAACAACTTTTTTGTCTTTATGTGCACAGTATGAAACAACTTTGAGACATCTCAGAATCATATGGGAAGTTAATCTAAGTTGTTTCCATTAGGTTGCAGTAAGTACTTTGGTGTAAAATGAAATGTATACTATTTGTATTGTCTAAGCATTACATGCACTGAGATAACAACTTTTTGTGTTGATGTGTACAGCCATGAAACAGCTTTCAAACTACTCATATCATGTGGAAAGTTAACCTAAAGTGTTTCCATTAGGTTTGCAGTAAGTGCTTTGGTGTAAAATTGAATTGTATACTACTTGTATGTCAAAGCATTCTATTCACTGTGAAATCAACTTTTTGTCGTTATGTGCACAGGTATGAAACAACTTTCAGACATCTCAGAATCATGTGGGAAGTAAATTAAAGTGTTTCCATTAGGTTGCAGTAGTGCTTTGGAGTAAAATTGAAATGTATACTATTTGTATTGTCTAAGCATTGCAGGCACTGAGCTAACAACTTTTTTCTGTTGATGTGTACAGCCATGAAACAGCTTTCAAACTACTCATAATCATGTGGGAAGTTCACCTAAGGTGTTTCCATTAGGTTTGCAGTAAGTACTTTGGTGTAAAATTGAAATGTAATCATGTGGGAAGTTCACCTAAGGTGTTTCCATTAGGTTTGCAGTAAGTACTTTGGTGTAAAATTGAAATGTATACTATTTGTATTGTAAAAGCATTGCTTGCACTGAGAAAACAACTTTTTTGTCTTGATGTGCACAGGTATGAAACTACTTTCAGACATCTCAGAATCATGTGGGAAGTTAACCTAAGTTGTTTCCATTAGGTTTGCAGTAAGTGCTTTGGTGTAAAATTGAAATGTATACTATTTGTATTGTCTAAGCATTGCATGCACTGAGATAACAACTTTTTTCTGTTGATGTGTACAGCCATGAAACAACTTTCAAACTACTCATAATCATGTGGAAAGTTAACCTAAAGTGTTTCCATTAGGTTTGCAGTAAGTGCTTTGGTGTAAAATTGAAATGTATACTACTTTTATGTTAAAGCATTCTATTCACTGGGAAATGAACTTTTTTATCTTTATGTGCACAGCTATGAAACAACTTTCAGACATCTCAGAATCATGTGGGAAGTTAACCTAAGTTGTTTCCATTAGGTTTGCAGTAAGTGCTTTGGTGTAAAATTGAAATGTATACTATTTGTATTGTCTAAGCATTGCATGCACTGAGATAACAAGTTTTTTCTGTTGATGTGTACAGCCATGAAACAACTTTCAAACTACTCATAATCATGTGGAAAGTTGACCTAAGGTGTTTCCATTAGGTTCGCAGTAAGTGCTTTGCTGTAAAATTGAAATGTATACTATTTGTATTGTAAAAGCATTGCATGCACTGAGAAAACAACTTTTTTGTCTTGATGTGCACAGGTATGAAACAACTTTCAGACATCTCAGAATCATGTGGGAAGTTAACTTAAAGTGTTTCCATTAGGTTTGCAGTAAGTGCTTTGGAGTAAAATTGAAATGTATACTATTTGTATTGTTTAAGCAGTGCATGCACTGAGATAACAACTTTTTTGTGTTGATGTGTACAGCCATGAAACAGCTTTCAAACTACTCATAATCATGTGGAAAGTTAAACTAAAGTGTTTCCATTAGGGTTGCAGTAAGTGCTTTGGTGTAAAATTGAAATGTATACTACTTTTATGTCAAAGCATTCTATTCACTGTGAAATCAACTTTTTTGTCTTTATGTGCACAGCCATGAATCAACTTTCAAACTACTCATAATCATGTGGGAAGTTAACCTAAGGTGTTTCCATTAGTTTGCAGTAAGTACTTTGGTGTAAAATTGAGATGTATACTACCTTAAAGTCAGAGCATAGTAGTACTGAGAAATTAACTTTTTTGTCTTGATGAACTGAGGCATGAAACAACTTTAAACCTAGTCATACTCATCTGGGAAGTTAACCAAATCTGTTTGCATTAGGTTTGCAGTCAGGACTTTTGAGTACAATTGAAATGTATACTACTTTTATGTCAAATCATTCTACTCACTGTGAAATCAACTTTTTTGTCTTTATGTGCACAGGTATGAAACAACTTTCAGACATCTCAGAATCATATGGGAAGTTAACTTAAAGTGTTTCCATTAGGTTTGCAGTAAGTGCTTTGGAGTAAAATTGAAATGTATACTATTTGTATTGTTTAAGCAGTGCATGCACTGAGATAACAACTTTTTTGTGTTGATGTGTACAGCCATGAAACAACTTTCAAACTACTCATAATCATGTGGAAAGTTAAACTAAAGTGTTTCCATTAGGGTTGCAGTAAGTGCTTTGGTGTAAAATTGAAATGTATACTACTTTTATGTCAAAGCATTCTATTCACTGTGAAATCAACTTTTTTGTCTTTATGTGCACAGCTATGAAACAACTTTCAGACATCTCAGAATCATGTGGGAAGTTAACCTATGGTGTTTCCTTTAGGTTTGCAGTAAGTGCTTTGGAGTAAAATTGAAATGTATACTATTTGTATTGTCTAAGCATTGCATGCTCTGAGATAACAACTTTTTTCTGTTGATGTGTACAGCCATGAAACAACTTTCAAACTACTCATAATCATGTGGAAAGTTAACCTAAGGTGTTTCCATTAGGTTTGCAGTAAGTGCTGTGGTGTAAAATTGAAATGTGTACTGTTTGTATTGTAAAAGCATTGCATGCACTGAGAAAACAACTTTTTTGTCTTGATGTGCACAGGTATGAAACAACTTTCAGACATCTCAGAATCATGTGGGAAGTTAACCTAAGTTGTTTCCATTAGGTTTGCAGTAAGTGCTTTGGTGTAAAATTGAAATGTATACTACTTTTATGTTAAAGCTTTCTATTCACTGGGAAATCAACTTTTCTGTCTTTATGTGCACAGCTATGAAACAACTTTCAGACATCTCAGAATCATGTGGGAAGTTAACCTAAGTTGTTTCCATTAGGTTTGCAGTAAGTGCTTTGGTGTAAAATTGAAATGTATACTATTTGTATTGTCTAAGCATTGCATGCACTGAGATAACAACTTTTTTGTGTTGGTGTGTACAGCCATGAAACAACTTTCAAACTACTCATAATCATGTGGAAAGTTGACATAAGGTGTTTCCATTAGGTTTGCAGTAAGTGCTTTGGTGTAAACTTGAAATGTATACTATTTGTATTGTAAAAGCATTGCATGCACTGAGAAAACAACTTTTTTGTCTTTATGTGCACAGGTATGAAACAACTTTGAGACATCTCAGAATCATATGGGAAGTTAATCTAAGTTGTTTCCATTAGGTTTGCAGTAAGTACTTTGGTGTAAAATTGAAATGTATACTATTTGTATTGTCTAAGCATTACATGCACTGAGATAACAACTTTTTTGTGTTGATGTGTACAGCCATGAAACAACTTTCAAACTACTCATAATCATGTGGAAAGTTAACCTAAAGTGTTTCCATTAGGTTTGCAGTAAGTGCTTTGGTGTAAAATTGAATTGTATACTACTTGTATGTCAAAGCATTCTATTCACTGTGAAATCAACTTTTTTGTCTTTATGTGCACAGGTATGAAACAACTTTCAGACATCTCAGAATCATGTGGGAAGTTAAATTAAAGTGTTTCCATTAGGTTTGCAGTAAGTGCTTTGGAGTAAAATTGAAATGTATACTATTTGTATTGTCTAAGCATTGCAGGCACTGAGCTAACAACTTTTTTCTGTTGATGTGTACAGCCATGAAACAGCTTTCAAACTACTCATAATCATGTGGGAAGTTCACCTAAGGTGTTTCCATTAGGTTTGCAGTAAGTACTTTGGTGTAAAATTGAAATGTATACTATTTGTATTGTAAAAGCATTGCTTGCACTGAGAAAACAACTTTTTTGTCTTGATGTGCACAGGTATGAAACTACTTTCAGACATCTCAGAATCATGTGGGAAGTTAACCTAAGTTGTTTCCATTAGGTTTGCAGTAAGTGCTTTGGTGTAAAATTGAAATGTATACTATTTGTATTGTCTAAGCATTGCATGCACTGAGATAACAACTTTTTTCTGTTGATGTGTACAGCCATGAAACAACTTTCAAACTACTCATAATCATGTGGAAAGTTAACCTAAAGTGTTTCCATTAGGTTTGCAGTAAGTGCTTTGGTGTAAAATTGAAATGTATACTACTTTTATGTTAAAGCATTCTATTCACTGGGAAATGAACTTTTTTGTCTTTATGTGCACAGCTATGAAACAACTTTCAGGCATCTCAGAATCATGTGGGAAGTTAACCTAAGTTGTTTCCATTAGGTTTGCAGTAAGTGCTTTGGTGTAAAATTGAAATGTATACTATTTGTATTGTCTAAGCATTGCATGCACTGAGATAACAAGTTTTTTCTGTTGATGTGTACAGCCATGAAACAACTTTCAAACTACTCATAATCATGTGGAAAGTTGACCTAAGGTGTTTCCATTAGGTTCGCAGTAAGTGCTTTGGTGTAAAATTGAAATGTATACTATTTGTATTGTAAAAGCATTGCATGCACTGAGAAAACAACTTTTTTGTCTTGATGTGCACAGCTATGAAACAACTTTCAGACATCTCAGAATCATGTGGGAAGTTAACTTAAAGTGTTTCCATTAGGTTTGCAGTAAGTGCTTTGGAGTAAAATTGAAATGTATACTATTTGTATTGTTTAAGCAGTGCATGCACTGAGATAACAACTTTTTTGTGTTGATGTGTACAGCCATGAAACAGCTTTCAAACTACTCATAATCATGTGGAAAGTTAAACTAAAGTGTTTCCATTAGGGTTGCAGTAAGTGCTTTGGTGTAAAATTGAAATGTATACTACTTTTATGTCAAAGCATTCTATTCACTGTGAAATCAACTTTTTTGTCTTTATGTGCACAGCCATGAATCAACTTTCAAACTACTCATAATCATGTGGGAAGTTAACCTAAGGTGTTTCCATTAGTTTGCAGTAAGTACTTTGGTGTAAAATTGAGATGTATACTACCTTAAAGTCAGAGCATAGTAGTACTGAGAAATTAACTTTTTTGTCTTGATGAACTGAGGCATGAAACAACTTTAAACCTAGTCATACTCATCTGGGAAGTTAACCAAATCTGTTTGCATTAGGTTTGCAGTCAGGACTTTTGAGTACAATTGAAATGTATACTACTTTTATGTCAAATCATTCTACTCACTGTGAAATCAACTTTTTTGTCTTTATGTGCACAGGTATGAAACAACTTTCAAACTACTCATAATCATGTGGAAAGTTAACCTAAAGTGTTTCCATTAGGTTTGCAGTAAGTGCTTTGGTGTAATATTGAAATGTATACTACTTTTATGTTAAAGCATTCTATTCACTGGGAAATGAACTTTTTTGTCTTTATGTGCACAGCTATGAAACAACTTTCAGACATCTCAGAATCATGTGGGAAGTTAACCTAAGTTGTTTCCATTAGGTTTGCAGTAAGTGCTTGGTTGTAAAATTGAAATGTATACTATTTGTATTGTCTAAGCATTGCATGCACTGAGATAACAACTTTTTTGTGTTGATGTGTACAGCCATGAAACAACTTTCAAACTACTCATAATCATGTGGAAAGTTGACCTAAGGTGTTTCCATTGGGTTCGCAGTAAGTGCTTTGGTGTAAAATTGAGATGTATACTATTTGTATTGTAAAAGCATTGCATGCACTGAGAAAACAACTTTTTTGTCTTGATGTCCACAGGTATGAAACAACTTTCAGACATCTCAGAATCATATGGGAAGTTAATCTAGTTGTTTCCATTAGGTTTGCAGTAAGTACTTTGGTGTAAAATTGAAATGTATACTATTTGTATTGTCTAAGCATTACATGCACTGAGATAACAACTTTTTTGTGTTGATGTGTACAGCCATGAATCAACTTTCAAACTACTCATAATCATGTGGGAAGTTAACCTAAGGTGTTTCCATTAGTTTGCAGTAAGTACTTTGGTGTAAAATTGAGATGTATACTACCTTAAAGTCAGAGCATAGTAGTACTGAGAAATTAACTTTTTTGTCTTGATGAACTCAGGTATGAAACAACTTTCAGACATCTCAGAATCATATGGGAAGTTAATCTAAGTTGTTTCCATTAGGTTTGCAGTAAGTACTTTGGTGTAAAATTGAAATGTATACTATTTGTATTGCCTATGCATTACATGCACTGAGATAACAACTTTTTTGTGTTGATGTGTACAGCCATTAATCAACTTTCAAACTACTCATAATCATGTGGGAAGTTAACCTAAGGTGTTTCCATTAGTTTGCAGTAAGTGCTTTGGAGTGAAATTGAAATGTATACTATTTGTATTGTTTAAGCACTGCATGCACTGAGATAACAACTTTTTTGTGTTGATGTGTACAGCCATGAAACAACTTTCAAACTACTCATAATCATGTGGAAAGTTAACCTAAAGTGTTTCCATTAGGGTTGCAGTAAGTGCTTTGGTGTAAAATTGAATTGTATACTACTTGTATGTCAAAGCATTCTATTCACTGTGAAATCAACTTTTTTGTCTTTATGTGCACAGGTATGAAACAACTTTCAGACATCTCAGAATCATGTGGGAAGTTAAATTAAAGTGTTTCCATTAGGTTTGCAGTAAGTGCTTTGGAGTAAAATTGAAATGTATACTATTTGTATTGTCTAAGCATTGCAGGCTCTGAGATAACAACTTTTTTCTGTTGATGTGTACAGCCATGAAACAACTTTCAAACTACTCATAATCATGTGGAAAGTTAACCTAAGGTGTTTCCATTAGGTTTGCAGTAAGTGCTGTGGTGTAAAATTGAAATGTGTACTGTTTGTATTGTAAAAGCATTGCTTGCACTGAGAAAACAACTTTTTTGTCTTGATGTGCACAGGTATGAAACTACTTTCAGACATCTCAGAATCATGTGGGAAGTTAACCTAAGTTGTTTCCATTAGGTTTGCAGTAAGTGCTTTGGTGTAAAATTGAAATGTATACTATTTGTATTGTCTAAGCATTGCATGCACTGAGATAACAACTTTTTTGTCTTGATGTGCACAGGTATGAAACAACTTTCAGACATCTCAGAATCATATGGGAAGTTAATCTAAGTTGTTTCCATTAGTTTGCAGTAAGTACTTTGGTGTAAAATTGAGATGTATACTACCTTAAAGTCAGAGCATAGTAGTACTGAGAAATTAACTTTTTTGTCTTGATGAACTGAGGCATGAAACAAATTTAAACCTAGTCATACTCATCTGGGAAGTCAACCAAATCTGTTTGCATTAGGTTTGCAGTCAGGACTTTTGAGTACAATTGAAATGTATACTACTTTTATGTCAAAGCATTCTATTCACTGTGAAATCAACTTTTTTGTCTTTATGTGCACAGGTATGAAACAACTTTCAGACATCTCAGAATCATGTCGGAAGTTAAATTAAAGTGTTTCCATTAGGTTTGCAGTACGTTCTTTGGAGTGAAATTGAAATGTATACTATTTGTATTGTCTAAGCATTGCATGCACTGAGATAACAACTTTTTTGTGTTGATGTGTACAGCCATGAAACAACTTTCAAACTACTCATAATCATGTGGAAAGTTGACCTAAGGTGTTTCCATTAGGTTTGCAGTAAGTGCTTTGGTGTAAAATTGAAATGTATACTATTAGTATTGTAAAAGCATTGCATGCACTGAGAAAACAACTTTTTTGTCTTTATGTGCACAGGTATGAAACAACTTTCAGACATCTCAGAATCATATGGGAAGTTAATCTAAGTTGTTTCCATTAGGTTTGCAGTAAGTACTTTGGTGTAAAATTGAAATGTATACTGTTTGTATTGTCTAAGCATTACATGCACTGAGATAACAACTTTTTTGTGTTGATGTGTACAGCCATTAATCAACTTTCAAACTACTCATAATCATGTGGGAAGTTAACCTAAGGTGTTTCCATTAGTTTGCAGTAAGTTCTTTGGAGTGAAATTGAAATGTATACTATTTGTATTGTTTAAGCACTGCATGCACTGAGATAACAACTTTTTTGTGTTGATGTGTACAGCCATGAAACAACTTTCAAACTACTCATAATCATGTGGAAAGTTAACCTAAAGTGTTTCCATTAGGTTTGCAGTAAGTGCTTTGGTGTAAAATTGAATTGTATACTACTTGTATGTCAAATCATTCTATTCACTGTGAAATCAACTTTTTTGTCTTTATGTGCACAGGTATGAAACAACTTTCAGACATCTCAGAATCATGTGGGAAGTTAAATTAAAGTGTTTCCATTAGGTTTGCAGTAAGTGCTTTGGAGTAAAATTGAAATGTATACTATTTGTATTGTCTAAGCATTGCAGGCACTGAGCTAACAACTTTTTTCTGTTGATGTGTACAGCCATGAAACAGCTTTCAAACTACTCATAATCATGTGGGAAGTTCACCTAAGGTGTTTCCATTAGGTTTGCAGTAAGTACTTTGGTGTAAAATTGAAATGTATACTATTTGTATTGTAAAAGCATTGCTTGCACTGAGAAAACAACTTTCTTGTCTTGATGTGCACAGGTATGAAACTACTTTCAGACATCTCAGAATCATGTGGGAAGTTAACCTAAGTTGTTTCCATTAGGTTTGCAGTAAGTGCTTTGGTGTAAAATTGAAATGTATACTATTTGTATTGTCTAAGCATTGCATGCACTGAGATAACAACTTTTTTCTGTTGATGTGTACAGCCATGAAACAACTTTCAAACTACTCATAATCATGTGGAAAGTTAACCTAAAGTGTTTCCATTAGGTTTGCAGTAAGTGCTTTGGTGTAAAATTGAAATGTATACTTCTTTTATGTTAAAGCATTCTATTCACTGGGAAATGAACTTTTTTGTCTTTATGTGCACAGCTATGAAACAACTTTCAGACATCTCAGAATCATGTGGGAAGTTAACCTAAGTTGTTTCCATTAGGTTTGCAGTAAGTGCTTTGGTGTAAAATTGAAATGTATACTATTTGTATTGTCTAAGCATTGCATGCACTGAGATAACAAGTTTTTTCTGTTGATTTGTACAGCCATGAAACAACTTTCAAACTACTCATAATCATGTGGAAAGTTGACCTAAGGTGTTTCCATTAGGTTCGCAGTAAGTGCTTTGGTGTAAAATTGAAATGTATGCTTTCGTGTAAAATTGAAATGTATACTATTTGTATTGTAAAAGCATTGCATGCACTGAGAAAACAACTTTTTTGTCTTGATGTGCACAGGTATGAAACAACTTTCAGACATCTCAGAATCATATGGGAAGTTAATGTAAGTTGTTTCCATTAGGTTTGCAGTAAGTACTTTGGTGTAAAATTGAAATGTATACTATTTGTATTGTCTAAGCATTACATGCACTGAGATAACAACTTTTTTGTGTTGATGTGTACAGCCATGAATCAACTTTCAAACTACTCATAATCATGTGGGAAGTTAACCTAAGGTGTTTCCATTAGTTTGCAGTAAGTACTTTGGTGTAAAATTGAGATGTATACTACCTTAAAGTCAGAGCATAGTAGTACTGAGAAATTAACTTTTTTGTCTTGATGAACTGAGGCATGAAACAACTTTAAACCTAGTCATACTCATCTGGGAAGTTAACCAAATCTGTTTGCATTAGGTTTGCAGTCAGGACTTTTGAGTACAATTGAAATGTATACTACTTTTATGTCAAATCATTCTACTCACTGTGAAATCAACTTTTTTGTCTTTATGTGCACAGGTATGAAACAACTTTCAGACATCTCAGAATCATGTGGGAAGTTAACTTAAAGTGTTTCCATTAGGTTTGCAGTAAGTGCTTTGGAGTGAAGTTGAAATGTATACTATTTGTATTGTTTAAGCAGTGCATGCACTGAGATAACAACTTTTTTGTGTTGATGTGTACAGCCATGAAACAACTTTCAAACTACTCATAATCATGTGGAAAGTTAACCTAAAGTGTTTCCATTAGGTTTGCAGTAAGTGCTTTGGTGTAATATTGAAATGTATACTACTTTTATGTTAAAGCATTCTATTCACTGGGAAATGAACTTTTTTGTCTTTATGTGCACAGCTATGAAACAACTTTCAGACATCTCAGAATCATGTGGGAAGTTAACCTAAGTTGTTTCCATTAGGTTTGCAGTAAGTGCTTGGGTGTAAAATTGAAATGTATACTATTTGTATTGTCTAAGCATTGCATGCACTGAGATAACAACTTTTTTCTGTTGATGTGTACAGCCATGAAACAACTTTCAAACTACTCATAATCATGTGGAAAGTTGACCTAAGGTCTTTCCATTAGGTTCGCAGTAAGTGCTTTGGTGTAAAATTGAAATGTATACTATTTGTATTGTAAAAGCATTGCATGCACTGAGAAAACAACTTTTTTGTCTTGATGTCCACAGGTATGAAACAACTTTCAGACATCTCAGAATCATATGGGAAGTTAATCTAGTTGTTTCCATTAGGTTTGCAGTAAGTACTTTGGTGTAAAATTGAAATGTATACTATTTGTATTGTCTAAGCATTACATGCACTGAGATAACAACTTTTTTGTGTTGATGTGTACAGCCATGAATCAACTTTCAAACTAGTCATAATCATGTGGGAAGTTAACCTAAGGTGTTTCCATTAGTTTGCAGTAAGTACTTTGGTGTAAAATTGAGATGTATACTACCTTAAAGTCAGAGCATAGTAGTACTGAGAAATTAACTTTTTTGTCTTGATGAACAGAGGCATGAAACAACTTTAAACCTAGTCATACTCATCTGGGAAGTCAACCAAATCTGTTTGCATTAGGTTTGCAGTCAGGACTTTTGAGTACAATTGAAATGTATACTACTTTTATGTCAAAGCATTCTATTCACTGTGAAATCAACTTTTTTGTCTTTATGTGCACAGGTATGAAACAACTTTCAGACATCTCAGAATCATGTGGGAATTTAAATTAAAGTGTTTCCATTAGGTTTGCAGTACGTTCTTTGGAGTGAAATTGAAATGTATACTATTTGTATTGTCTAAGCATTGCATGCACTGAGCTAACAACTTTTTTCTGTTGATGTGTACAGCCATGAAACAGCTTTCAAACTACTCATAATCATGTGGGAAGTTCACCTAAGGTGTTTCCATTAGGTTTGCAGTAAGTACTTTGGTGTGAAATTGAAATGTATACTACTTTTATGTCAAAGCATTCTATTCACTGTGAAATCAACTTATTTGTCTTTATGTGCACAGCTATGAAACAGCTTTCAGACATCTCAGAATCATGTGGGAAGTTAACCTAAGGTGTTTCCATTAGTTTGCAGTAAGTACTTTGGTGTAAAATTGAGATGTATACTACCTTAAAGTCAGAGCATATTAGTACTGAGAAATTAACTTTTTTGTCTTGATGAACTGAGGTATGAAACAACTTTAAACCTAGTCATACTCATCTGGGAAGTTAACCAAATCTGTTTGCATTAGGTTTGCAGTCAGGACTTTTGAGTACAATTGAAATGTATACTACTTTTATGTCAAATCATTCTACTCACTGTGAAATCAACTTTTTTGTCTTTATGTGCACAGGTATGAAACAACTTTCAGACATCTCAGAATCATGTGGGAAGTTAACCTAAGTTGTTTCCATTAGGTTTGCAGTAAGTGCTTTGGTGTAAAATTGAAATGTATACTATTTGTATTGTCTAAGCATTGCATGCACTGAGATAACAACTTTTTTCTGTTGATGTGTACAGCCATGAAACAACTTTCAAACTACTCATAATCATGTGGAAAGTTAACCTAAAGTGTTTCCATTAGGTTTGCAGTAAGTGCTTTGGTGTAAAATTGAAATGTATACTACTTTTATGTTAAAGCTTTCTATTCACTGGGAAATCAACTTTTCTGTCTTTATGTGCACAGCTATGAAACAACTTTCAGACATCTCAGAATCATGTGGGAAGTTAACCTAAGTTGTTTCCATTAGGTTTGCAGTAAGTGCTTTGGTGTAAAATTGAAATGCATACTATTTGTATTGCCTATGCATTACATGCACTGAGATAACAACTTTTTTGTGTTGATGTGTACAGCCATTAATCAACTTTCAAACTACTCATAATCATGTGGGAAGTTAACCTAAGGTGTTTCCATTAGTTTGCAGTAAGTGCTTTGGAGTGAAATTGAAATGTATACTATTTGTATTGTTTAAGCACTGCATGCACTGAGATAACAACTTTTTTGTGTTGATGTGTACAGCCATGAAACAACTTTCAAACTACTCATAATCATGTGGAAAGTTAACCTAAAGTGTTTCCATTAGGGTTGCAGTAAGTGCTTTGGTGTAAAATTGAATTGTATACTACTTGTATGTCAAAGCATTCTATTCACTGTGAAATCAACTTTTTTGTCTTTATGTGCACAGGTATGAAACAACTTTCAGACATCTCAGAATCATGTGGGAAGTTAAATTAAAGTGTTTCCATTAGGTTTGCAGTAAGTGCTTTGGAGTAAAATTGAAATGTATACTATTTGTATTGTCTAAGCATTGCAGGCTCTGAGATAACAACTTTTTTCTGTTGATGTGTACAGCCATGAAACAACTTTCAAACTACTCATAATCATGTGGAAAGTTAACCTAAGGTGTTTCCATTAGGTTTGCAGTAAGTGCTGTGGTGTAAAATTGAAATGTGTACTGTTTGTATTGTAAAAGCATTGCTTGCACTGAGAAAACAACTTTTTTGTCTTGATGTGCACAGGTATGAAACTACTTTCAGACATCTCAGAATCATGTGGGAAGTTAACCTAAGTTGTTTCCATTAGGTTTGCAGTAAGTGCTTTGGTGTAAAATTGAAATGTATACTATTTGTATTGTCTAAGCATTGCATGCACTGAGATAACAACTTTTTTGTCTTGATGTGCACAGGTATGAAACAACTTTCAGACATCTCAGAATCATATGGGAAGTTAATCTAAGTTGTTTCCATTAGTTTGCAGTAAGTACTTTGGTGTAAAATTGAGATGTATACTACCTTAAAGTCAGAGCATAGTAGTACTGAGAAATTAACTTTTTTGTCTTGATGAACTGAGGCATGAAACAAATTTAAACCTAGTCATACTCATCTGGGAAGTCAACCAAATCTGTTTGCATTAGGTTTGCAGTCAGGACTTTTGAGTACAATTGAAATGTATACTACTTTTATGTCAAAGCATTCTATTCACTGTGAAATCAACTTTTTTGTCTTTATGTGCACAGGTATGAAACAACTTTCAGACATCTCAGAATCATGTCGGAAGTTAAATTAAAGTGTTTCCATTAGGTTTGCAGTACGTTCTTTGGAGTGAAATTGAAATGTATACTATTTGTATTGTCTAAGCATTGCATGCACTGAGATAACAACTTTTTTGTGTTGATGTGTACAGCCATGAAACAACTTTCAAACTACTCATAATCATGTGGAAAGTTGACCTAAGGTGTTTCCATTAGGTTTGCAGTAAGTGCTTTGGTGTAAAATTGAAATGTATACTATTAGTATTGTAAAAGCATTGCATGCACTGAGAAAACAACTTTTTTGTCTTTATGTGCACAGGTATGAAACAACTTTCAGACATCTCAGAATCATATGGGAAGTTAATCTAAGTTGTTTCCATTAGGTTTGCAGTAAGTACTTTGGTGTAAAATTGAAATGTATACTGTTTGTATTGTCTAAGCATTACATGCACTGAGATAACAACTTTTTTGTGTTGATGTGTACAGCCATTAATCAACTTTCAAACTACTCATAATCATGTGGGAAGTTAACCTAAGGTGTTTCCATTAGTTTGCAGTAAGTTCTTTGGAGTGAAATTGAAATGTATACTATTTGTATTGTTTAAGCACTGCATGCACTGAGATAACAACTTTTTTGTGTTGATGTGTACAGCCATGAAACAACTTTCAAACTACTCATAATCATGTGGAAAGTTAACCTAAAGTGTTTCCATTAGGTTTGCAGTAAGTGCTTTGGTGTAAAATTGAATTGTATACTACTTGTATGTCAAATCATTCTATTCACTGTGAAATCAACTTTTTTGTCTTTATGTGCACAGGTATGAAACAACTTTCAGACATCTCAGAATCATGTGGGAAGTTAAATTAAAGTGTTTCCATTAGGTTTGCAGTAAGTGCTTTGGAGTAAAATTGAAATGTATACTATTTGTATTGTCTAAGCATTGCAGGCACTGAGCTAACAACTTTTTTCTGTTGATGTGTACAGCCATGAAACAGCTTTCAAACTACTCATAATCATGTGGGAAGTTCACCTAAGGTGTTTCCATTAGGTTTGCAGTAAGTACTTTGGTGTAAAATTGAAATGTATACTATTTGTATTGTAAAAGCATTGCTTGCACTGAGAAAACAACTTTCTTGTCTTGATGTGCACAGGTATGAAACTACTTTCAGACATCTCAGAATCATGTGGGAAGTTAACCTAAGTTGTTTCCATTAGGTTTGCAGTAAGTGCTTTGGTGTAAAATTGAAATGTATACTATTTGTATTGTCTAAGCATTGCATGCACTGAGATAACAACTTTTTTCTGTTGATGTGTACAGCCATGAAACAACTTTCAAACTACTCATAATCATGTGGAAAGTTAACCTAAAGTGTTTCCATTAGGTTTGCAGTAAGTGCTTTGGTGTAAAATTGAAATGTATACTTCTTTTATGTTAAAGCATTCTATTCACTGGGAAATGAACTTTTTTGTCTTTATGTGCACAGCTATGAAACAACTTTCAGACATCTCAGAATCATGTGGGAAGTTAACCTAAGTTGTTTCCATTAGGTTTGCAGTAAGTGCTTTGGTGTAAAATTGAAATGTATACTATTTGTATTGTCTAAGCATTGCATGCACTGAGATAACAAGTTTTTTCTGTTGATTTGTACAGCCATGAAACAACTTTCAAACTACTCATAATCATGTGGAAAGTTGACCTAAGGTGTTTCCATTAGGTTCGCAGTAAGTGCTTTGGTGTAAAATTGAAATGTATGCTTTCGTGTAAAATTGAAATGTATACTATTTGTATTGTAAAAGCATTGCATGCACTGAGAAAACAACTTTTTTGTCTTGATGTGCACAGGTATGAAACAACTTTCAGACATCTCAGAATCATATGGGAAGTTAATGTAAGTTGTTTCCATTAGGTTTGCAGTAAGTACTTTGGTGTAAAATTGAAATGTATACTATTTGTATTGTCTAAGCATTACATGCACTGAGATAACAACTTTTTTGTGTTGATGTGTACAGCCATGAATCAACTTTCAAACTACTCATAATCATGTGGGAAGTTAACCTAAGGTGTTTCCATTAGTTTGCAGTAAGTACTTTGGTGTAAAATTGAGATGTATACTACCTTAAAGTCAGAGCATAGTAGTACTGAGAAATTAACTTTTTTGTCTTGATGAACTGAGGCATGAAACAACTTTAAACCTAGTCATACTCATCTGGGAAGTTAACCAAATCTGTTTGCATTAGGTTTGCAGTCAGGACTTTTGAGTACAATTGAAATGTATACTACTTTTATGTCAAATCATTCTACTCACTGTGAAATCAACTTTTTTGTCTTTATGTGCACAGGTATGAAACAACTTTCAGACATCTCAGAATCATGTGGGAAGTTAACTTAAAGTGTTTCCATTAGGTTTGCAGTAAGTGCTTTGGAGTGAAGTTGAAATGTATACTATTTGTATTGTTTAAGCAGTGCATGCACTGAGATAACAACTTTTTTGTGTTGATGTGTACAGCCATGAAACAACTTTCAAACTACTCATAATCATGTGGAAAGTTAACCTAAAGTGTTTCCATTAGGTTTGCAGTAAGTGCTTTGGTGTAATATTGAAATGTATACTACTTTTATGTTAAAGCATTCTATTCACTGGGAAATGAACTTTTTTGTCTTTATGTGCACAGCTATGAAACAACTTTCAGACATCTCAGAATCATGTGGGAAGTTAACCTAAGTTGTTTCCATTAGGTTTGCAGTAAGTGCTTGGGTGTAAAATTGAAATGTATACTATTTGTATTGTCTAAGCATTGCATGCACTGAGATAACAACTTTTTTCTGTTGATGTGTACAGCCATGAAACAACTTTCAAACTACTCATAATCATGTGGAAAGTTGACCTAAGGTCTTTCCATTAGGTTCGCAGTAAGTGCTTTGGTGTAAAATTGAAATGTATACTATTTGTATTGTAAAAGCATTGCATGCACTGAGAAAACAACTTTTTTGTCTTGATGTCCACAGGTATGAAACAACTTTCAGACATCTCAGAATCATATGGGAAGTTAATCTAGTTGTTTCCATTAGGTTTGCAGTAAGTACTTTGGTGTAAAATTGAAATGTATACTATTTGTATTGTCTAAGCATTACATGCACTGAGATAACAACTTTTTTGTGTTGATGTGTACAGCCATGAATCAACTTTCAAACTAGTCATAATCATGTGGGAAGTTAACCTAAGGTGTTTCCATTAGTTTGCAGTAAGTACTTTGGTGTAAAATTGAGATGTATACTACCTTAAAGTCAGAGCATAGTAGTACTGAGAAATTAACTTTTTTGTCTTGATGAACAGAGGCATGAAACAACTTTAAACCTAGTCATACTCATCTGGGAAGTCAACCAAATCTGTTTGCATTAGGTTTGCAGTCAGGACTTTTGAGTACAATTGAAATGTATACTACTTTTATGTCAAAGCATTCTATTCACTGTGAAATCAACTTTTTTGTCTTTATGTGCACAGGTATGAAACAACTTTCAGACATCTCAGAATCATGTGGGAATTTAAATTAAAGTGTTTCCATTAGGTTTGCAGTACGTTCTTTGGAGTGAAATTGAAATGTATACTATTTGTATTGTCTAAGCATTGCATGCACTGAGCTAACAACTTTTTTCTGTTGATGTGTACAGCCATGAAACAGCTTTCAAACTACTCATAATCATGTGGGAAGTTCACCTAAGGTGTTTCCATTAGGTTTGCAGTAAGTACTTTGGTGTGAAATTGAAATGTATACTACTTTTATGTCAAAGCATTCTATTCACTGTGAAATCAACTTATTTGTCTTTATGTGCACAGCTATGAAACAGCTTTCAGACATCTCAGAATCATGTGGGAAGTTAACCTAAGGTGTTTCCATTAGTTTGCAGTAAGTACTTTGGTGTAAAATTGAGATGTATACTACCTTAAAGTCAGAGCATATTAGTACTGAGAAATTAACTTTTTTGTCTTGATGAACTGAGGTATGAAACAACTTTAAACCTAGTCATACTCATCTGGGAAGTTAACCAAATCTGTTTGCATTAGGTTTGCAGTCAGGACTTTTGAGTACAATTGAAATGTATACTACTTTTATGTCAAATCATTCTACTCACTGTGAAATCAACTTTTTTGTCTTTATGTGCACAGGTATGAAACAACTTTCAGACATCTCAGAATCATGTGGGAAGTTAACCTAAGTTGTTTCCATTAGGTTTGCAGTAAGTGCTTTGGTGTAAAATTGAAATGTATACTATTTGTATTGTCTAAGCATTGCATGCACTGAGATAACAACTTTTTTCTGTTGATGTGTACAGCCATGAAACAACTTTCAAACTACTCATAATCATGTGGAAAGTTAACCTAAAGTGTTTCCATTAGGTTTGCAGTAAGTGCTTTGGTGTAAAATTGAAATGTATACTACTTTTATGTTAAAGCTTTCTATTCACTGGGAAATCAACTTTTCTGTCTTTATGTGCACAGCTATGAAACAACTTTCAGACATCTCAGAATCATGTGGGAAGTTAACCTAAGTTGTTTCCATTAGGTTTGCAGTAAGTGCTTTGGTGTAAAATTGAAATGTATACTATTTGTATTGTCTAAGCATTGCATGCACTGAGATAACAACTTTTTTGTGTTGATGTGTACAGCCATGAAACAACTTTCAAACTACTCATAATCATGTGGAAAGTTGACATAAGGTGTTTCCATTAGGTTTGCAGTAAGTGCTTTGGTGTAAAATTGAAATGTATACTATTTGTATTGTAAAAGCATCGCATGCACTGAGAAAACAACTTTTTTGTCTTGATGTGCACAGGTATGAAACAACTTTCAGACATCTCAGAATCATATGGGAAGTTAATCTAAGTTGTTTCCATTAGGTTTGCAGTAAGTACTTTGGTGTAAAATTGAAATGTATACTATTTGTATTGTCTAAGCATTACATGCACTGAGATAACAACTTTTTTGTGTTGATGTGTACAGCCATGAATCAACTTTCAAACTACTCATAATCATGTGGGAAGTTAACCTAAGGTGTTTCCATTAGTTTGCAGTAAGTACTTTGGTGTAAAATTGAGATGTATACTACCTTAAAGTCAGAGCATAGTAGTACTGAGAAATTAACTTTTTTGTCTTGATGAACTGAGGCATGAAACAACTTTAACCCTAGTCATACTCATCTGGGAAGTTAACCAAATCTGTTTGCATTAGGTTTGCAGTCAGGACTTTTGAGTACAATTGAAATGTATACTACTTTTATGTCAAATCATTCTACTCACTGTGAAATCAACTTTTTTGTCTTTATGTGCACAGGTATGAAACAACTTTCAGACATCTCAGAATCATGTGGGAGGTTAACTTAAAGTGTTTCCATTAGGTTTGCAGTAAGTGCTTTGGAGTAAAATTGAAATGTATACTATTTGTATTGTTTAAGCAGTGCATGCACTGAGATAACAACTTTTTTGTGTTGATGTGTACAGCCATGAAACAACTTTCAAACTACTCATAATCATGTGGAAAGTTAACCTAAAGTGTTTCCATTAGGTTTGCAGTAAGTGCTTTGGTGTAAAATTGAAATGTATACTACTTTTATGTCAAAGCATTCTATTCACTGTGAAATCAACTTTTTTGTCTTTATGTGCACAGCTATGAAACAACTTTCAGACATCTCAGAATCATGTGGGAAGTTAACCTATGGTGTTTCCATTAGGTTTGCAGTAAGTACTTTGGTGTAAAATTGAAATGCATACTATTTGTATTGTCGAAGCATTGCATGCACTGAGATAACAACTTTTTTGTGTTGATGTGTACAGCCATGTAACAACTTTCAGACATCTCAGAATCATGTGGGAAGTTAACCTAAGTTGTTTCCATTAGGTTTGCAGTAAGTGCTTTGGTGTAAAATTGAAATGTATACTACTTTTATGTTAAAGCTTTCTATTCACTGGGAAATCAACTTTTCTGTCTTTATGTGCACAGGTATGAAACAACTTTCAGACATCTCAGAATCATGTGGGAAGTTAACCTAAGTTGTTTCCATTAGGTTTGCAGTAAGTGCTTTGGTGTAAAATTGAAATGTATACTATTTGTATTGTCTAAGCATTGCATGCACTGAGATAACAACTTTTTTCTGTTGATGTGTACAGCCATGAAACAACTTTCAAACTACTCATAATCATGTGGAAAGTTGACATAAGGTGTTTCCATGAGGTTTGCAGTAAGTGCTTTGGTGTAAAATTGAAATGTATACTATTTGTATTGTAAAAGCATTGCCTGCACTGAGAAAACAACTTTTTTGTCTTGATGTGCACAGGTATGAAACAACTTTCAGACATCTCAGAATCATATGGGAAGTTAATCTAAGTTGTTTCCATTAGTTTGCAGTAAGTACTTTGGTGTAAAATTGAGATGTATACTACCTTAAAGTCAGAGCATAGTAGTACTGAGAAATTAACTTTTTTGTCTTGATGAACTGAGGTATGAAACAACTTTAAACCTAGTCATACTCATCTGGGAAGTTAACCAAATCTGTTTGCATTAGGTTTGCAGTCAGGACTTTTGAGTACAATTGAAATGTATACTACTTTTATGTCAAATCATTCTACTCACTGTGAAATCAACTTTTTTGTCTTTATGTGCACAGGTATGAAACAACTTTCAGACATCTCAGAATCATGTGGGAAGTTAACTTAAAGTGTTTCCATTAGGTTTGCAGTAAGTGCTTTGGAGTAAAATTGAAATGTATACTATTTGTATTGTTTAAGCAGTGCATGCACTGAGATAACAACTTTTTTGTGTTGATGTGTACAGCCATGAAACAACTTTCAAACTACTCATAATCATGTGGAAAGTTAAACTAAAGTGTTTCCATTAGGGTTGCAGTAAGTGCTTTGGTGTAAAATTGAAATGTATACTACTTTTATGTCAAAGCATTCTATTCACTGTGAAATCAACTTTTTTGTCTTTATGTGCACAGCTATGAAACAACTTTCAGACAACTCAGAATCATGTGGGAAGTTAACCTATGGTGTTTCCTTTAGGTTTGCAGTAAGTGCTTTGGAGTAAAATTGAAATGTATACTATTTGTATTGTCTAAGCATTGCATGCTCTGAGATAACAACTTTTTTCTGCTGATGTGTACAGCCATGAAACAACTTTCAAACTACTCATAATCATGTGGAAAGTTAACCTAAGGTGTTTCCATTAGGTTTGCAGTAAGTGCTGTGGTGTAAAATTGAAATGTGTACTGTTTGTATTGTAAAAGCATTGCATGCACTGAGAAAACAACTTTTTTGTCTTGATGTGCACAGGTATGAAACAACTTTCAGACATCTCAGAATCATGTGGGAAGTTAACCTAAGTTGTTTCCATTAGGTTTGCAGTAAGTGGTTTGGTGTAAAATTGAAATGTATACTACTTTTATGTTAAAGCTTTCTATTCACTGGGAAATCAACTTTTCTGTCTTTATGTGCACAGCTATGAAACAACTTTCAGACATCTCAGAATCATGTGGGAAGTTAACCTAAGTTGTTTCCATTAGGTTTGCAGTAAGTGCTTTGGTGTAAAATTGAAATGTATACTATTTGTATTGTCTAAGCATTGCATGCACTGAGATAACAACTTTTTTGTGTTGATGTGTACAGCCATGAAACAACTTTCAGACATCTCAGAATCATATGGGAAGTTAATCTAAGTTGTTTCCATTAGTTTGCAGTAAGTACTTTGGTGTAAAATTGAGATGTATACTACCTTAAAGTCAGAGCATAGTAGTACTGAGAAATTAACTTTTTTGTCTTGATGAACTGAGGCATGAAACAACTTTAAACCTAGTCATACTCATCTGGGAAGTCAACCAAATCTGTTTGCATTAGGTTTGCAGTCAGGACTTTTGAGTACAATTGAAATGTATACTACTTTTATGTCAAAGCATTCTATTCACTGTGAAATCAACTTTTTTGTCTTTATGTGCACAGGTATGAAACAACTTTCAGACATCTCAGAATCATGTGGGAAGTTAAATTAAAGTGTTTCCATTAGGTTTGCAGTACGTTCTTTGGAGTGAAATTGAAATGTATACTATTTGTATTGTCTAAGCATTGCATGCACTGAGATAACAACTTTTTTGTGTTGATGTGTACAGCCATGAAACAACTTTCAAACTACTCATAATCATGTGGAAAGTTGACCTAAGGTGTTTCCATTAGGTTTGCAGTAAGTGCTTTGGTGTAAAATTGAAATGTATACTATTTGTATTGTAAAAGCATTGCATGCACTGAGAAAACAACTTTTTTGTCTTTATGTGCACAGGTATGAAACAACTTTCAGACATCTCAGAATCATATGGGAAGTTAATCTAAGTTGTTTCCATTAGGTTTGCAGTAAGTACTTTGGTGTAAAATTGAAATGTATACTATTTGTATTGTCTAAGCATTACATGCACTGAGATAACAACTTTTTTGTGTTGATGTGTACAGCCAT
The DNA here is from genome assembly GCF_030028105.1 of Mobula birostris. Classification (NCBI taxonomy): domain Eukaryota; kingdom Metazoa; phylum Chordata; class Chondrichthyes; order Myliobatiformes; family Myliobatidae; genus Mobula; species Mobula birostris. The sequence continues at coordinate 38 of NW_027274495.1, read as the reverse complement.
TAATCAACTTTCAAACTACTCATAATCATGTGGGAAGT